>NC_088250.1:7500-32500 GCF_036013445.1 Caloenas nicobarica
GCTTGAGCTAATGCTTGTGAGCCTGGGTTCTGAAACAGAGTCACAAAGGGAAAAAAAATGACACGAAGAAACATAACATGAATTAACATAAAATCAAGAAAATTAATAAATTAACAACAAAATAAAATAAAATTCATTGTGTTATGTGTCCTTGAAATTGATTTTGGAACTGAAACCCCTCTGTCCTTTCAGGCAAACAGTCTCTTAGATATTGGACCGGCGGACAGGAGAGAAGAGGAGAGGAGAGGAGAGGAGAGGAGAGGAGAGGAGAGCAGTTCTGCTCTGTCAGGCCTGCAGTTCTGCGTGACAAGCCCTGAGCGAGCCCTGAGGCCTCCATACATGATACTACAGGCAGTATTGCTACTGGAAGTAAGGCTGCACTGGCAACAAATCCACACTGTCTTTTTGCAAAAGAGGGACTCTATTAGGTTGCTTACTCCCCTATTTTGTAGGTACAGGGACTGATTTGGAGCCAGCACCCCAAAGGCTTCCTCCAAAGGGCTGCACATATGCGGCTGTGTCACCCCCATGTCACAATGCCAGCACCCGGCAACGCAGTGGTCACCAGGCCCCACGCAGGATCCAGAGGAGCAGCCTCCCGTGTCCACTGCCAGAGCTGGCCCGGGGGCAGCCCCAGCACATCTGACAGGAAGCACTTGAGGAGCTGCTGGAATCACAGGCCAGGGGCTGAGGGAAGAAAACCTTGCATGAGGCTGCTGGAGGTTCTCCGCTGCAAGACAATCTGCTGGCAGGGCCACCTTGCAAGCTCGGCTCATGGATGCAAATCCTTTTCAACTGGATAGCAGTGGCAAGACCAAGGCAATTCCTTCTTGAGGAGCACTGCAGAGCTCACCATCCTCATCTCCTACAGAGCAACGCTCAGGAGCCGTAAGAGATAGGATGTCGAGGGCTTGCAAGGGCTTGCAAGGGCTTGCAGTGCTTTGGAACACCCACTGGTGTCCTACACAGGGACAGCAAGGATTCTTGCCCACAAGGTCTATCAGCTCAGAGGCACTTGGGCACTCTGGCAAGTCCACGAGATAGCTCCAGCTCAAGGGAGGATAGGGCTTGGGCAGCTCCTGGGAAGCATGAGCTGCCTGTGGGACAAGGAGCCAGGTCTGGCCCACATGCTCAGGGAACAGCCCATGGCCAGCACTGGGCTCAGCAAGGAACTTTTTCCCCCGGGGCACATTGGCACTGGTCCCCGGCGGTTTTTTGCCTTCCTCTGCAGTTCTCAGCACCGCCCCTTGCCACCCTTTCTTTGGGCTATTTGGCCTGGGAGCCGGCTGCTCATGCTCCACCATGCTGGCAGCCGCAGCTGCCACTTCTCAGCTCTCCCTGCAGGTAACACAAGCGCCTGGCAGGGACCAGAGCGCTTCTCATGCATCCCTGCCCAAGAAGCACAGCAGCCAAACAAGTTGTGGAAGGCAAAAAGTCTGCTCGTCATCGCTACATGTCACGCTTTGGAAGAGATGCCACGGTACCACTCACCTCTTCTTCCTCTTCTTCCTCTTCTTCTTCTTCTTCTTCTTCTTCTTCTTCTTCCTCCTCTTTTGTGCATGGTCAGTCCCACAAGTCCTTTTCAAGGTTCTCCCTCTGCAGGAACCACGCACAGCTTGGCCTCTATTCCTGCTGCTGCTCTCTGCAGCTCTGGGACTTGCCTTTGCCAGCCTGCAAGGGATCTTTTCTCAGGCTAAACTGAAGAATGCCTCAGCCTACTCCTGGCTACACTTGGGCTTGAGCTAATGCTTGTGAGCCTGGGTTCTGAAACAGAGTCACAAAGGGAAAAAAAATGACACGAAGAAACATAACATGAATGAACATAAAATCAAGAAAATTAATAAATTAACAACAAAATAAAATAAAATTCATTGTGTTATGTGTCCTTGAAATTGATTTTGGAACTGAAACCCCTCTGTCCTTTCAGGCAAACAGTCTCTTAGATATTGGACTGGCAGACAGGAGAGAAGAGGAGAGAAGAGGAGAGGAGAGGAGAGGTGAGGAGAGGAGAGGAGAGGAGAGGAGAGGAGAGGAGAGGAGAGGAGAGGAGAGGAGAGGAGAGGAGAGGAGAGGAGAGGAGAGGAGAGCAGTTCTGCTCTGTCAGGCCTGCAGTTCTGCGTGACAAGCCCTGAGCGAGCCCTGAGGCCTCCATACATGATACTACAGGCAGTATTGCTACTGGAAGTAAGGCTGCACTGGCAACAAATCCACACTGTCTTTTTGCAAAAAAGGGACTCTATTAGGTTGCTTACTCCCCTATGTTGTAGGTACAGGGACTGATTTGGAGCCAGCACCCCAAAGGCTTCCTCCAAAGGGCTGCACATATGCGGCTGTGTCAGCCCCATGTCACAATGCCAGCACCCGGCAACGCAGTGGTCACGAGGCCCCACGCAGGATCCAGAGGAGCAGCCTCCCGTGTCCACTGCCAGAGCTGGCCCGGGGGCAGCCCCAGCACATCTGACAGGAAGCACTTGAGGAGCTGCTGGAATCACAGGCCAGGGGCTGAGGGAAGAAAACCTTGCATGAGGCTGCTGGAGGTTCTCCGCTGCAAGACAATCTGCTGGCAGGGCCACCTTCCAAGCTCGGCTCATGGATGCAAATCCTTTTCAACTGGATAGCAGTGGCAAGACCAAGGCAATTCCTTCTTGAGGAGCACTGCAGAGCTCACCATCCTCATCTCCCACAGAGCAACGCTCAGGAGCCTTAAGAGATAGGATGTCGAGGCCTTGCAAGGGCTTGCAAGGGCTTGCAGTGCTTTGGAACACCCACTGGTGTCCTACACAGGGACAGCAAGGATTCTTGCCCACAAGGTCTATCAGCTCAGAGGCAGTTGGGCACTCTGGCAAGTCCGCAACATAGCTCCAGCTCAAGGGAGGATAGGGCTTGGGCAGCTCCTGGGAAGCATGAGCAGCCTGTGGGACAAGGAGCCAGGTCTGGCTGACATGCTCAGGGAACAGCCCATGGCCAGCACTGGGCTCAGCAAGGAACTTTTTCCCCCAGGGCACATTGGCACTGGTCCCCGGCGGTTTTTTGCCTTCCTCTGCACTTCTCAGCATCGTCCCTTGCCACCATTTCTTTGGGCCATTTGGCCTGGGAGCCGGCTGCTCATGCTCCACCATGCTGGCAGCCGCAGCTGCCACTTCTCAGCTCTCCCTGCAGCTAACACAAGCGCCTGGCAGGGACCAGAGCGCTTCTCATGCATCCCTGCCCAAGAAGCACAGCAGCCAAACAAGTTGTGGAAGGCAAAAAGTCTGCTTGTCATCGCTACATGTCACGCTTTGGAAGAGATGCCACGGTACCACTCACCTCTTCTTCCTCTTCTTCCTCTTCTTCCTCTTCTTCTTCTTCTTCTTCTTCTTCTTCTTCTTCCTCCTCTTTTGTGCACGGTCAGTCCCACAAGTCCTTGTCAAGGTTCTCCCTCTGCAGGAAACGCGGACAGCTTGGCCTCTATTCCTGCTGCTGCTCTCTGCAGCTCTGGGACTTGCCTTTGCCAGCCTGCAAGGGATCTTTTCTCAGGCTAAACTGAAGAATGCCTCAGCCTACTCCTGGCTACACTTGGGCTTGAGCTAATGCTTGTGAGCCTGGGTTCTGAAACAGAGTCACAAAGGGAAAAAAAATGACACGGAGAAACATAACATGAATGAACATAAAATCAAGAAAATTAATAAATTAACAACAAAATAAAATAAAATTCATTGTGTTATGTGTCCTTGAAATTGATTTTGGAACTGAAACCCCTCTGTCCTTTCAGGCAAACAGTCTCTTAGATATTGGACTGGCAGACAGGAGAGAAAAGGAGAGGAGAGGAGAGGAGAGGAGAGGAGAGGAGAGGAGAGGAGAGGAGAGGAGAGGAGAGGAGAGGAGAGGAGAGGAGAGGAGAGGAGAGGAGAGGAGAGGACAGGAGAGGAGAGGAGAGGACAGGAGAGGAGAGGAGAGCAGTTCTGCTCTGTCAGGCCTGCAGTTCTGCGTGACAAGCCCTGAGCGAGCCCTGAGGCCTCCATACATGATACTACAGGCAGTATTGCTACTGGAAGTAAGGCTGCACTGGCAACAAATCCACACTGTCTTTTTGAAAAAAAGGGACTCTATTAGGTTGCTTACTCCCCTATGTTGTAGGTACAGGGACTGATTTGGAGCCAGCACCCCAAAGGCTTCCTCCAAAGGGCTGCACATATGCGGCTGTGTCACCCCCATGTCACAATGCCAGCACCCGGCAACGCAGTGGTCACCAGGCCCCACGCAGGATCCAGAGGAGCAGCCTCCCGTGTCCACTGCCAGAGCTGGCCCGGGGGCAGCCCCAGCACATCTGACAGGAAGCACTTGAGGAGCTGCTGGAATCACAGGCCAGGGGCTGAGGGAAGAAAACCTTGCATGAGGCTGCTGGAGGTTCTCCGCTGCAAGACAATCTGCTGGCAGGGCCACCTTCCAAGCTCGGCTTATGGATGCAAGTCCTTTTCAACTGGATAGCAGTGGCAAGACCAAGGCAATTCCTTCTTGAGGAGCACTGCAGAGCTCACCATCCTCATCTCCCACAGAGCAACGCTCAGGAGCCTTAAGAGATAGGATGTCGAGGGCTTGCAAGGGCTTGCAAGGGCTTGCAGTGCTTTGGAACACCCACTGGTGTCCTACACAGGGACAGCAAGGATTCTTGCCCACAAGGTCTATCAGCTCAGAGGCACTTGGGCACTCTGGCAAGTCCGCCAGATAACTCAATCTCAAGGAAGGATAGGGCTTGGGTAGCTCCTGGGAAGCATGAGCAGCCTGTGGGACAAGGAGCCAGGTCTGGCTCACATGCTCAGGGAACAGCCCATGGCCAGCACTGGGCTCAGCAAGGAACTTTTTCCCCCGGGGCACATTGGCACTGGTCCCCGGCGGTTTTTTTGCCTTCCTCTGCAGTTCTCAGCACCGCCCCTTGCCACCATTTCTTTGGGCCATTTGGCCTGGGAGCCAGCTGCTCATGCTCCACCATGCTGGCAGCCGCAGCTGCCACTTCTCAGCTCTCCCTGCAGGTAACACAAGCGCCTGGCAGGGACCAGAGCGCTTCTCATGCATCCCTGCCCAAGAAGCACAGCAGCCAAACAAGTTGTGGAAGGCAAAAAGTCTGCTCGTCATCGCTACATGTCACGCTTTGGAAGAGATGCCACGGTACCACTCACCTCTTCTTCCTCTTCTTCCTCTTCTTCTTCTTCTTCTTCTTCTTCTTCTTCTTCTTCTTCTTCTTCTTCTTCTTCTTCTTCTTCTTCTTCTTCTTCTTCTTCTTCTTCTTCTTCTTCTTCTCCTTCTTCTTCTTCTTCTTCTTCTTCTTCTTCCTCTTCTTCTTCTTCTTCCTCCTCGTCTTTTGTGCATGGTCAGTCCCACAAGTCCTTGTCAAGGTTCTCCCTCTGCAGGAACCGCGGACAGCTTGGCCTCTATTCCTGCTGCTGCTCTCTGCAGCTCTGGGACTTGCCTTTGCCAGCCTGCAAGGGATCTTTTCTCAGGCTAAACTGAAGAATGCCTCAGCCTACTCCTGGCTACACTTGGGCTTGAGCTAATGCTTGTGAGCCTGGGTTCTGAAACAGAGTCACAAAGGGAAAAAAAATGACACGAAGAAACAGAACATGAATTAACATAAAATCAAGAAAATTAATAAATTAACAACAAAATAAAATAAAATCTATTGTGTTATGTGTCCTTGAAATTGATTTTGGAACTGAAACCCCTCTGTCCTTTCAGGCAAACAGTCTCTTAGATATTGGACTGGCGGACAGGAGACAAGAGGAGAGGAGAGGAGAGGAGAGGAGAGGAGAGCAGTTCTGCTCTGTCAGGCCTGCAGTTCTGCGTGACAAGCCCTGAGCGAGCCCTGAGGCCTCCATACATGATACTACAGGCAGTATTGCTACTGGAAGGAAGGCTGCACTGGCAACAAATCCACACTGTATTTTGCAAAAAAGGGACTCTATTAGGTTGCTTACTCCCCTATGTTGTAGGTACAGGGACTGATTTGGAGCCAGCACCCCAAAGGCTTCCTCCAAAGGGCTGCACATATGCGGCTGTGTCAGCCCCATGTCACAATGCCAGCACCCGGCAACGCAGTGGTCACCAGGCCCCACGCAGGATCCAGAGGAGCAGCCTCCCGTGTCCAGAGCTGGCCCGGGGGCAGCCCCAGCACATCTGACAGGAAGCACTTGAGGAGCTGCTGGAATCACAGGCCAGGGGCTGAGGGAAGAAAACCTTGCATGAGGCTGCTGGAGGTTCTCCGCTGCAAGACAATCTGCTGGCAGGGCCACCTTCCAAGCTCGGCTCATGGATGCAAATCCTTTTCAACTGGATAGCAGTGGCAAGACCAAGGCAATTCCTTCTTGAGGAGCACTGCACAGCTCACCATCCTCATCTCCTACAGAGCAACGCTCAGGAGCCGTAAGAGATAGGATGTCGAGGCCTTGCAAGGACTTGCAAGGGCTTGCAGTGCTTTGGAACACCCACTGGTGTCCTACACAGGGACAGCAAGGATTCTTGCCCACAAGGTCTATCAGCTCAGAGGCACTTGGGCACTCTGGCAAGTCCGCGACCTAGCTCCAGCTCAAGGGAGGATAGGGCTTGGGCAGCTCCTGGCAAGCATGAGCAGCCTGTGGGACAAGGAGCCAGGTCTGGCTCACATGCTCAGGGAACAGCCCATGGCCAGCACTGGGCTCAGCAAGGAACTTTTTCCCCCGGGGCACATTGGCACTGGTCCCCGGCGGTTTTTCTGCCTTCCTCTGCAGTTCTCAGCACCGCCCCTTGCCACCATTTCTTTGGGCCATTTGGCCTGGGAGCCGGCTGCTCATGCTCCACCATGCTGGCAGCCGCAGCTGCCACTTCTCAGCTCTCCCTGCAGGTAACACAAGCGCCTGGCAGGGACCAGAGCGCTTCTCATGCATCCCTGCCCAAGAAGCACAGCAGCCAAACAAGTTGTGGAAGGCAAAAAGTCTGCTTGTCATCGCTACATGTCACGCTTTGGAAGAGATGCCACGGTACCACTCACCTCTTCTTCCTCTTCTTCCTCTTCTTCTTCTTCTTCTTCTTCTTCTTCTTCCTCCTCTTTTGTGCATGGTCAGTCCCACAACTCCTTGTCAAGGTTCTCCCTCTGCAGGAACCGCGGACAGCTTGGCCTCTATTCCTGCTGCTGCTCTCTGCAGCTCTGGGACTTGCCTTTGCCAGCCTGCAAGGGATCTTTTCTCAGGCTAAACTGAAGAATGCCTCAGCCTACTCCTGGCTACACTTGGGCTTGAGCTAATGCTTGTGAGCCTGGGTTCTGAAACAGAGTCACAAAGGGAAAAAAAATGACACGAAGAAACATAACATGAATTAACATCAAATCAAGAAAATTAATAAATTAACAACAAAATAAAATAAAATTCATTGTGTTCTGTGTCCTTGAAATTGATTTTGGAACTGAAACCCCTCTGTCCTTTCAGGCAAACAGTCTCTTAGATATTGGACCGGCGGACAGGAGACAAGAGGAGAGGAGAGGAGAGGAGAGGAGAGGAGAGGAGAGGAGAGGAGAGGAGAGGAGAGGAGAGGAGAGGAGAGGAGAGCAGTTCTGCTCTGTCAGGCCTGCAGTTCTGCGTGACAAGCCCTGAGCGAGCCCTGAGGCCTCCATACATGATACTACAGGCAGTATTGCTACTGGAAGGAAGGCTGCACTGGCAACAAATCCACACTGTCTTTTTGCAAAAAAGGGACTCTATTAGGTTGCTTACTCCCCTATGTTGTAGGTACAGGGACTGATTTGGAGCCAGCACCCCAAAGGCTTCCTCCAAAGGGCTGCACATATGCAGCTGTGTCCGCCCCATGTCACAATGCCAGCACCCGGCAACGCAGTGGTCACCAGGCCCCACGCAGGATCCAGAGGAGCAGCCTCCCCGTGTCCAGAGCTGGCCCGGGGGCAGCCGCAGCACATCTGACAGGAAGCACTTGAGGAGCTGCTGGAATCACAGGCCAGGGGCTGAGGGAAGAAAACCTTGCATGAGGCTGCTGGAGGTTCTCCGCTGCAAGACAATCTGCTGGCAGGGCCACCTTCCAAGCTCGGCTCATGGATGCAAATCCTTTTCAACTGGATAGCAGTGGCAAGACCAAGGCAATTCCTTCTTGAGGAGCACTGCAGAGCTCACCATCCTCATCTCCTACAGAGCAACGCTCAGGAGCCGTAAGAGATAGGATGTCGAGGGCTTGCAAGGGCTTGCAAGGGCTTGCAGTGCTTTGGAACACCCACTGGTGTCCTACACAGGGACAGCAAGGATTCTTGCCCACAAGGTCTATCAGCTCAGAGGCACTTGGGCACTCTGGCAAGTCCGCCACATAGCTCCAGCTCAAGGGAGGATAGGGCTTAGGCAGCTCCTGGCAAGCATGAGCAGCCTGTGGGACAAGGAGCCAGGTCTGGCTCACATGCTCAGGGAACAGCCCATGGCCAGCACTGGGCTCAGCAAGGAACTTTTTCCCCCGGGGCACATTGGCACTGGTCCCCGGCGGTTTTTTGCCTTCCTCTGCACTTCTCAGCACCGCCCCTTGCCACCATTTCTTTGGGCCATTTGGCCTGGGAGCCGGCTGCTCATGCTCCACCATGCTGGCAGCCGCAGCTGCCACTTCTCAGCTCTCCCTGCAGGTAACACAAGCGCCTGGCAGGGACCAGAGCGCTTCTCATGCATCCCTGCCCAAGAAGCACAGCAGCCAAACAAGTTGTGGAAGGCAAAAAGTCTGCTTGTCATCGCTACATGTCACGCTTTGGAAGAGATGCCACGGTACCACTCACCTCTTCTTCCTCTTCTTCCTCTTCTTCCTCTTCTTCTTCTTCTTCTTCTTCTTCTTCTTCTTCTTCTTCTTCTTCTTCTTCTTCCTCCTCTTTTGTGCACGATAAGTCCCACAAGTCCTTGTCAAGGTTCTCCCTCTGCAGGAACCGCGGACAGCTTGGCCTCTATTCCTGCTGCTGCTCTCTGCAGCTCTGGGACTTGCCTTTGCCAGCCTGCAAGGGATCTTTTCTCAGGCTAAACTGAAGAATGCCTCAGCCTACTTCTAGCTACACTTGGGCTTGAGCTAATGCTTGTGAGCCTGGGTTCTGAAACAGAGTCACAAAGGGAAAAAAAATGACACGAAGAAACATAACATGAATGAACATAAAATCAAGAAAATTAATAAATTAACAACAAAATAAAATAAAATTCATTGTGTTATGTGTCCTTGAAATTGATTTTGGAACTGAAAGCCCTCTGTCCTTTCAGGCAAACAGTCTCTTAGATATTGGACTGGCGGACAGGAGAGAAGAGAAGAGGAGAGGAGAGGAGAGCAGTTCTGCTCTGTCAGGCCTGCAGTTCTGCGTGACAAGCCCTGAGCGAGCCCTGAGGCCTCCATACATGATACTACAGGCAGTATTGCTACTGGAAGTAAGGCTGCACTGGCAACAAATCCACACTGTATTTTGCAAAAAAGGGACTCTATTAGGTTGCTTACTCCCCTATGTTGTAGGTACAGGGACTGATTTGGAGCCAGCACCCCAAAGGCTTCCTCCAAAGGGCTGCACATATGCGGCTGTGTCAGCCCCATGTCACAATGCCAGCACCCGGCAACGCAGTGGTCACCAGGCCCCACGCAGGATCCAGAGGAGCAGCCTCCCGTGTCCACTGCCAGAGCTGGCCCGGGGGCAGCCCCAGCACATCTGACAGGAAGCACTTGAGGAGCTGCTGGAATCACAGGCCAGGGGCTGAGGGAAGAAAACCTTGCATGAGGCTGCTGGAGGTTCTCCGCTGCAAGACAATCTGCTGGCAGGGCCACCTTCCAAGCTCGGCTCATGGATGCAAATCCTTTTCAACTGGATAGCAGTGGCAAGACCAAGGCAATTCCTTCTTGAGGAGCACTGCAGAGCTCACCATCCTCATCTCCTACAGAGCAACGCTCAGGAGCCGTAAGAGATAGGATGTCGAGGCCTTGCAAGGGCTTGCAAGGGCTTGCAGTGCTTTGGAACACCCACTGGTGTCCTACACAGGGACAGCAAGGATTCTTGCCCACAAGGTCTATCAGCTCAGAGGCAGTTGGGCACTCTGGCAAGTCCGCGACCTAGCTCCAGCTCAAGGGAGGATAGGGCTTGGGCAGCTCCTGGGAAGCATGAGCAGCCTGTGGGACAAGGAGCCAGGTCTGGCTCACATGCTCAGGGAACAGCCCATGGCCAGCACTGGGCTCAGCAAGGAACTTTTTCCCCCGGGGCACATTGGCACTGGTCCCCGGCGGTTTTTTGCCTTCCTCTGCAGTTCTCAGCACCGCCCCTTGCCACCATTTCTTTGGGCCATTTGGCCTGGGAGCCGGCTGCTCATGCTCCACCATGCTGGCAGCCGCAGCTGCCACTTCTCAGCTCTCCCTGCAGCTCACACAAGCGCCTGGCAGGGACCAGAGCGCTTCTCATGCATCCCTGCCCAAGAAGCACAGCAGCCAAACAAGTTGTGGAAGGCAAAAAGTCTGCTTGTCATCGCTACATGTCACGCTTTGGAAGAGATGCCACGGTACCACTCACCTCTTCTTCCTCTTCTTCCTCTTCTTCTTCTTCTTCTTCTTCTTCTTCTTCTTCTTCCTCCTCTTTTGTGCATGGTCAGTCCCACAAGTCCTTGTCAAGGTTCTCCCTCTGCAGGAACCGCGGACAGCTTGGCCTCTATTCCTGCTGCTGCTCTCTGCAGCTCTGGGACTTGCCTTTGCCAGCCTGCAAGGGATCTTTTCTCAGGCTAAACTGAAGAATGCCTCAGCCTACTTCTAGCTACACTTGGGCTTGAGCTAATGCTTGTGAGCCTGGGTTCTGAAACAGAGTCACAAAGGGAAAAAAAATGACACGAAGAAACATAACATGAATGAACATAAAATCAAGAAAATTAATAAATTAACAACAAAATAAAATAAAATTCATTGTGTTATGTGTCCTTGAAATTGATTTTGGAACTGAAAGCCCTCTGTCCTTTCAGGCAAACAGTCTCTTAGATATTGGACTGGCGGACAGGAGAGAAGAGAAGAGGAGAGGAGAGGAGAGCAGTTCTGCTCTGTCAGGCCTGCAGTTCTGCGTGACAAGCCCTGAGCGAGCCCTGAGGCCTCCATACATGATACTACAGGCAGTATTGCTACTGGAAGTAAGGCTGCACTGGCAACAAATCCACACTGTATTTTGCAAAAAAGGGACTCTATTAGGTTGCTTACTCCCCTATGTTGTAGGTACAGGGACTGATTTGGAGCCAGCACCCCAAAGGCTTCCTCCAAAGGGCTGCACATATGCGGCTGTGTCAGCCCCATGTCACAATGCCAGCACCCGGCAACGCAGTGGTCACCAGGCCCCACGCAGGATCCAGAGGAGCAGCCTCCCGTGTCCACTGCCACAGCTGGCCCGGGGGCAGCCCCAGCACATCTGACAGGAAGCACTTGAGGAGCTGCTGGAATCACAGGCCAGGGGCTGAGGGAAGAAAACCTTGCATGAGGCTGCTGGAGGTTCTCCGCTGCAAGACAATCTGCTGGCAGGGCCACCTTCCAAGCTCGGCTCATGGATGCAAATCCTTTTCAACTGGATAGCAGTGGCAAGACCAAGGCAATTCCTTCTTGAGGAGCACTGCAGAGCTCACCATCCTCATCTCCTACAGAGCAACGCTCAGGAGCCGTAAGAGATAGGATGTCGAGGCCTTGCAAGGGCTTGCAAGGGCTTGCAGTGCTTTGGAACACCCACTGGTGTCCTACACAGGGACAGCAAGGATTCTTGCCCACAAGGTCTATCAGCTCAGAGGCACTTGGGCACTCTGGCAAGTCCGCCACCTAGCTCCAGCTCAAGGGAGGATAGGGCTTGGGCAGCTCCTGGGAAGCATGAGCAGCCTGTTGGACAAGGAGCCAGGTCTGGCTCACATGCTCAGGGAACAGCCCATGGCCAGCACTGGGCTCAGCAAGGAACTTTTTCCCCCGGGGCACATTGGCACTCGTCCCCGGCGGTTTTTTTGCCTTCCTCTGCAGTTCTCAGCACCGCCCCTTGCCACCATTTCTTTGGGCCATTTGGCCTGGGAGCCAGCTGCTCATGCTCCACCATGCTGGCAGCCGCAGCTGCCACTTCTCAGCTCTCCCTGCAGGTAACACAAGCGCCTGGCAGGGACCAGAGCGCTTCTCATGCATCCCTGCCCAAGAAGCACAGCAGCCAAACAAGTTGTGGAAGGCAAAAAGTCTGCTTGTCATCGCTACATGTCACGCTTTGGAAGAGATGCCACGGTACCACTCACCTCTTCTTCCTCTTCTTCCTCTTCTTCTTCTTCTTCTTCTTCTTCTTCTTCTTCTTCTTCTTCTTCTTCTTCTTCTTCTTCTTCTTCTTCTTCTTCTTCTTCTTCCTCCTCTTTTGTGCACGGTCAGTCCCACAAGTCCTTGTCAAGGTTCTCCCTCTGCAGGAACCGCGGACAGCTTGGCCTCTATTCCTGCTGCTGCTCTCTGCAGCTCTGGGACTTGCCTTTGCCAGCCTGCAAGGGATCTTTTCTCAGGCTAAACTGAAGAATGCCTCAGCCTACTTCTAGCTACACTTGGGCTTGAGCTAATGCTTGTGAGCCTGGGTTCTGAAACAGAGTCACAAAGGGAAAAAAAATGACACGAAGAAACATAACATGAATGAACATAAAATCAAGAAAATTAATAAATTAACAACAAAATAAAACAAAATTCATTGTGTTATGTGTCCTTGAAATTGATTTTGGAACTGAAACCCCTCTGTCCTTTCAGGCAAACAGTCTCTTAGATATTGGACTGGCGGACAGGAGAGAAGAGGAGAGGAGAGGAGAGGAGAGCAGTTCTGCTCTGTCAGGCCTGCAGTTCTGCGTGACAAGCCCTGAGCGAGCCCTGAGGCCTCCATACATGATACTACAGGCAGTATTGCTACTGGAAGTAAGGCTGCACTGGCAACAAATCCACACTGTATTTTGCAAAAAAGGGACTCTATTAGGTTGCTTACTCCCCTATGTTGTAGGTACAGGGACTGATTTGGAGCCAGCACCCCAAAGGCTTCCTCCAAAGGGCTGCACATATGCGGCTGTGTCACCCCCATGTCACAGTGCCAGCACCCGGCAACGCAGTGGTCACGAGGCCCCACGCAGGATCCAGAGGAGCAGCCTCCCGTGTGCACTGCCAGAGCTGGCCCGGGGGCAGCCCCAGCACATCTGACAGGAAGCACTTGAGGAGCTGCTGGAATCACAGGCCAGGGGCTGAGGGAAGAAAACCTTGCATGAGGCTGCTGGAGGTTCTCCGCTGCAAGACAATCTGCTGGCAGGGCCACCTTCCAAGCTCGGCTCATGGATGCAAATCCTTTTCAACTGGATAGCAGTGGCAAGACCAAGGCAATTCCTTCTTGAGGAGCACTGCAGAGCTCACCATCCTCATCTCCTACAGAGCAACACTCAGGAGCCGTAAGAGATAGGATGTCGAGGGCTTGCAAGGGCTTGCAAGGGCTTGCAGTGCTTTGGAACACCCACTGGTGTCCTACACAGGGACAGCAAGGATTCTTGCCCACAAGGTCTATCAGCTCAGAGGCACTTGGGCACTCTGGCAAGTCCGCGACCTAGCTCCAGCTCAAGGGAGGATAGGGCTTGGGCAGCTCCTGGCAAGCATGAGCAGCCTGTGGGACAAGGAGCCAGGTCTGGCTCACATGCTCAGGGAACAGCCCATGGCCAGCACTGGGCTCAGCAAGGAACTTTTTCCCCCGGGGCACATTGGCACTGGTCCCCGGCGGTTTTTTGCCTTCCTCTGCACTTCTCAGCACCGCCCCTTGCCACCATTTCTTTGGGCCATTTGGCCTGGGAGCCGGCTGCTCATGCTCCACCATGCTGGCAGTCGCAGCTGCCACTTCTCAGCTCTCCCTGCAGGTAACACAAGCGCCTGGCAGGGACCAGAGCACTTCTCATGCATCCCTGCCCAAGAAGCACAGCAGCCAAACAAGTTGTGGAAGGCAAAAAGTCTGCTTGTCATCGCTACATGTCACGCTTTGGAAGAGATGCCACGGTACCACTCACCTCTTCTTCCTCTTCTTCCTCTTCTTCTTCTTCTTCTTCTTCTTCTTCTTCGTCTTCTTCTTCTTCTTCTTCTTCTTCTTCTTCTTCTTCTTCTTCCTCCTCTTTTGTGCACGGTCAGTCCCACAAGTCCTTGTCAAGGTTCTCCCTCTGCAGGAACCGCGGACAGCTTGGCCTCTATTCCTGCTGCTGCTCTCTGCAGCTCTGGGACTTGCCTTTGCCAGCCTGCAAGGGATCTTTTCTCAGGCTAAACTGAAGAATGCCTCAGCCTACTTCTAGCTACACTTGGGCTTGAGCTAATGCTTGTGAGCCTGGGTTCTGAAACAGAGTCACAAAGGGAAAAAAAATGACACGAAGAAACATAACATGAATGAACATAAAATCAAGAAAATTAATAAATTAACAACAAAATAAAATAAAATT
Organism: Caloenas nicobarica; assembly: GCF_036013445.1. Lineage (NCBI taxonomy): Eukaryota > Metazoa > Chordata > Aves > Columbiformes > Columbidae > Caloenas > Caloenas nicobarica. The sequence goes on from NC_088250.1 coordinate 21,930, forward strand.
CATTGTGTTATGTGTCCTTGAAATTGATTTTGGAACTGAAAGCCCTCTGTCCTTTCAGGCAAACAGTCTCTTAGATATTGGACTGGCGGACAGGAGAGAAGAGAAGAGGAGAGGAGGGGAGAGCAGTTCTGCTCTGTCAGGCCTGCAGTTCTGCGTGACAAGCCCTGAGCGAGCCCTGAGGCCTCCATACATGATACTACAGGCAGTATTGCTACTGGAAGTAAGGCTGCACTGGCAACAAATCCACACTGTATTTTGCAAAAAAGGGACTCTATTAGGTTGCTTACTCCCCTATGTTGTAGGTACAGGGACTGATTTGGAGCCAGCACCCCAAAGGCTTCCTCCAAAGGGCTGCACATATGCGGCTGTGTCAGCCCCATGTCACAATGCCAGCACCCGGCAACGCAGTGGTCACCAGGCCCCAAGCAGGATCCAGAGGAGCAGCCTCCCGTGTCCACTGCCACAGCTGGCCCGGGGGCAGCCCCAGCACATCTGACAGGAAGCACTTGAGGAGCTGCTGGAATCACAGGCCAGGGGCTGAGGGAAGAAAACCTTGCATGAGGCTGCTGGAGGTTCTCCGCTGCAAGACAATCTGCTGGCAGGGCCACCTTGCAAGCTCGGCTCATGGATGCAAATCCTTTTCAACTGGATAGCAGTGGCAAGACCAAGGCAATTCCTTCTTGAGGAGCACTGCAGAGCTCACCATCCTCATCTCCTACAGAGCAACGCTCAGGAGCCGTAAGAGATAGGATGTCGAGGCCTTGCAAGGGCTTGCAAGGGCTTGCAGTGCTTTGGAACACCCACTGGTGTCCTACACAGGGACAGCAAGGATTCTTGCCCACAAGGTCTATCAGCTCAGAGGCAGTTGGGCACTCTGGCAAGTCCGCCACCTAGCTCCAGCTCAAGGGAGGATAGGGCTTGGGCAGCTCCTGGGAAGCATGAGCAGCCTGTGGGACAAGGAGCCAGGTCTGGCTCACATGCTCAGGGAACAGCCCATGGCCAGCACTGGGCTCAGCAAGGAACTTTTTCCCCCGGGGCACATTGGCACTGGTCCCCGGCGGTTTTTTTGCCTTCCTCTGCAGTTCTCAGCACCGCCCCTTGCCACCATTTCTTTGGGCCATTTGGCCTGGGAGCCAGCTGCTCATGCTCCACCATGCTGGCAGCCGCAGCTGCCACAACTCAGCTCTCCCTGCAGGTAACACAAGCGCCTGGCAGGGACCAGAGCGCTTCTCATGCATCCCTGCCCAAGAAGCACAGCAGCCAAACAAGTTGTGGAAGGCAAAAAGTCTGCTTGTCATCGCTACATGTCACGCTTTGGAAGAGATGCCACGGTACCACTCACCTCTTCTTCCTCTTCTTCCTCTTCTTCTTCTTCTTCTTCTTCTTCTTCTTCTTCTTCCTCCTCTTTTGTGCATGGTCAGTCCCACAAGTCCTTGTCAAGGTTCTCCCTCTGCAGGAACCGCGGACAGCTTGGCCTCTATTCCTGCTGCTGCTCTCTGCAGCTCTGGGACTTGCCTTTGCCAGCCTGCAAGGGATCTTTTCTCAGGCTAAACTGAAGAATGCCTCAGCCTACTCCTGGCTACACTTGGGCTTGAGCTAATGCTTGTGAGCCTGGGTTCTGAAACAGAGTCACAAAGGGAAAAAAAATGACACGAAGAAACATAACATGAATGAACATAAAATCAAGAAAATTAATAAATTAACAACAAAATAAAATAAAATTCATTGTGTTATGTGTCCTTGAAATTGATTTTGGAACTGAAACCCCTCTGTCCTTTCAGGCAAACAGTCTCTTAGATATTGGACCGGCAGACAGGAGACAAGAGGAGAGGAGAGGAGAGGAGAGGAGAGGAGAGGAGAGCAGTTCTGCTCTGTCAGGCCTGCAGTTCTGCGTGACAAGCCCTGAGCGAGCCCTGAGGCCTCCATACATGATACTACAGGCAGTATTGCTACTGGAAGGAAGGCTGCACTGGCAACAAATCCACACTGTCTTTTTGCAAAAAAGGGACTCTATTAGGTTGCTTACTCCCCTGTGTTGTAGGTACAGGGACTGATTTGGAGCCAGCACCCCAAAGGCTTCCTCCAAAGGGCTGCACATATGCGGCTGTGTCAGCCCCATGTCACAATGCCAGCACCCGGCAACGCAGTGGTCACCAGGCCCCACGCAGGATCCAGAGGAGCAGCCTCCCGTGTCCACTGCCAGAGCTGGCCCGGGGGCAGCCCCAGCACATCTGACAGGAAGCACTTGAGGAGCTGCTGGAATCACAGGCCAGGGGCTGAGGGAAGAAAACCTTGCATGAGGCTGCTGGAGGTTCTCCGCTGCAAGACAATCTGCTGGCAGGGCCACCTTCCAAGCTCGGCTCATGGATGCAAATCCTTTTCAACTGGATAGCAGTGGCAAGACCAAGGCAATTCCTTCTTGAGGAGCACTGCAGAGCTCACCATCCTCATCTCCTACAGAGCAACACTCAGGAGCCGTAAGAGATAGGATGTCGAGGGCTTGCAAGGGCTTGCAAGGGCTTGCAGTGCTTTGGAACACCCACTGGTGTCCTACACAGGGACAGCAAGGATTCTTGCCCACAAGGTCTATCAGCTCAGAGGCACTTGGGCACTCTGGCAAGTCCGCGACCTAGCTCCAGCTCAAGGGAGGATAGGGCTTGGGCAGCTCCTGGGAAGCATGAGCAGCCTGTGGGACAAGGAGCCAGGTCTGGCTCACATGCTCAGGGAACAGCCCATGGCCAGCACTGGGCTCAGCAAGGAACTTTTTCCCCCGGGGCACATTGGCACTGGTCCCCGGCGGTTTTTTGCCTTCCTCTGCACTTCTCAGCACCGCCCCTTGCCACCATTTCTTTGGGCCATTTGGCCTGGGAGCCGGCTGCTCATGCTCCACCATGCTGGCAGCCGCAGCTGCCACTTCTCAGCTCTCCCTGCAGGTAACACAAGCGCCTGGCAGGGACCAGAGCACTTCTCATGCATCCCTGCCCAAGAAGCACAGCAGCCAAACAAGTTGTGGAAGGCAAAAAGTCTGCTTGTCATCGCTACATGTCACGCTTTGGAAGAGATGCCACGGTACCACTCACCTCTTCTTCCTCTTCTTCCTCTTCTTCTTCTTCTTCTTCTTCTTCTTCTTCGTCTTCTTCTTCTTCTTCTTCTTCTTCTTCTTCTTCTTCTTCTTCCTCCTCTTTTGTGCACGGTCAGTCCCACAAGTCCTTGTCAAGGTTCTCCCTCTGCAGGAACCGCGGACAGCTTGGCCTCTATTCCTGCTGCTGCTCTCTGCAGCTCTGGGACTTGCCTTTGCCAGCCTGCAAGGGATCTTTTCTCAGGCTAAACTGAAGAATGCCTCAGCCTACTTCTAGCTACACTTGGGCTTGAGCTAATGCTTGTGAGCCTGGGTTCTGAAACAGAGTCACAAAGGGAAAAAAAATTACACGAAGAAACATAACATGAATGAACATAAAATCAAGAAAATTAATAAATTAACAACAAAATAAAATAAAATTCATTGTGTTATGTGTCCTTGAAATTGATTTTGGAACTGAAAGCCCTCTGTCCTTTCAGGCAAACAGTCTCTTAGATATTGGACTGGCGGACAGGAGAGAAGAGAAGAGGAGAGGAGGGGAGAGCAGTTCTGCTCTGTCAGGCCTGCAGTTCTGCGTGACAAGCCCTGAGCGAGCCCTGAGGCCTCCATACATGATACTACAGGCAGTATTGCTACTGGAAGTAAGGCTGCACTGGCAACAAATCCACACTGTATTTTGCAAAAAAGGGACTCTATTAGGTTGCTTACTCCCCTATGTTGTAGGTACAGGGACTGATTTGGAGCCAGCACCCCAAAGGCTTCCTCCAAAGGGCTGCACATATGCGGCTGTGTCAGCCCCATGTCACAATGCCAGCACCCGGCAACGCAGTGGTCACCAGGCCCCACGCAGGATCCAGAGGAGCAGCCTCCCGTGTCCACTGCCAGAGCTGGCCCGGGGGCAGCCCCAGCACATCTGACAGGAAGCACTTGAGGAGCTGCTGGAATCACAGGCCAGGGGCTGAGGGAAGAAAACCTTGCATGAGGCTGCTGGAGGTTCTCCGCTGCAAGACAATCTGCTGGCAGGGCCACCTTCCAAGCTCGGCTCATGGATGCAAATCCTTTTCAACTGGATAGCAGTGGCAAGACCAAGGCAATTCCTTCTTGAGGAGCACTGCAGAGCTCACCATCCTCATCTCCTACAGAGCAACGCTCAGGAGCCGTAAGAGATAGGATGTCGAGGCCTTGCAAGGGCTTGCAAGGGCTTGCAGTGCTTTGGAACACCCACTGGTGTCCTACACAGGGACAGCAAGGATTCTTGCCCACAAGGTCTATCAGCTCAGAGGCACTTGGGCACTCTGGCAAGTCCGCCACCTAGCTCCAGCTCAAGGGAGGATAGGGCTTGGGCAGCTCCTGGGAAGCATGAGCAGCCTGTTGGACAAGGAGCCAGGTCTGGCTCACATGCTCAGGGAACAGCCCATGGCCAGCACTGGGCTCAGCAAGGAACTTTTTCCCCCGGGGCACATTGGCACTCGTCCCCGGCGGTTTTTTTGCCTTCCTCTGCAGTTCTCAGCACCGCCCCTTGCCACCATTTCTTTGGGCCATTTGGCCTGGGAGCCAGCTGCTCATGCTCCACCATGCTGGCAGCCGCAGCTGCCACTTCTCAGCTCTCCCTGCAGGTAACACAAGCGCCTGGCAGGGACCAGAGCGCTTCTCATGCATCCCTGCCCAAGAAGCACAGCAGCCAAACAAGTTGTGGAAGGCAAAAAGTCTGCTTGTCATCGCTACATGTCACGCTTTGGAAGAGATGCCACGGTACCACTCACCTCTTCTTCCTCTTCTTCCTCTTCTTCTTCTTCTTCTTCTTCTTCTTCTTCTTCTTCTTCTTCTTCTTCTTCTTCTTCTTCTTCTTCTTCTTCTTCTTCCTCCTCTTTTGTGCACGGTCAGTCCCACAAGTCCTTGTCAAGGTTCTCCCTCTGCAGGAACCGCGGACAGCTTGGCCTCTATTCCTGCTGCTGCTCTCTGCAGCTCTGGGACTTGCCTTTGCCAGCCTGCAAGGGATCTTTTCTCAGGCTAAACTGAAGAATGCCTCAGCCTACTTCTAGCTACACTTGGGCTTGAGCTAATGCTTGTGAGCCTGGGTTCTGAAACAGAGTCACAAAGGGAAAAAAAATTACACGAAGAAACATAACATGAATGAACATAAAATCAAGAAAATTAATAAATTAACAACAAAATAAAACAAAATTCATTGTGTTATGTGTCCTTGAAATTGATTTTGGAACTGAAACCCCTCTGTCCTTTCAGGCAAACAGTCTCTTAGATATTGGACTGGCGGACAGGAGAGAAGAGGAGAGGAGAGGAGAGGAGAGCAGTTCTGCTCTGTCAGGCCTGCAGTTCTGCGTGACAAGCCCTGAGCGAGCCCTGAGGCCTCCATACATGATACTACAGGCAGTATTGCTACTGGAAGTAAGGCTGCACTGGCAACAAATCCACACTGTATTTTGCAAAAAAGGGACTCTATTAGGTTGCTTACTCCCCTATGTTGTAGGTACAGGGACTGATTTGGAGCCAGCACCCCAAAGGCTTCCTCCAAAGGGCTGCACATATGCGGCTGTGTCAGCCCCATGTCACAGTGCCAGCACCCGGCAACGCAGTGGTCACGAGGCCCCACGCAGGATCCAGAGGAGCAGCCTCCCGTGTGCACTGCCACAGCTGGCCCGGGGGCAGCCCCAGCACATCTGACAGGAAGCACTTGAGGAGCTGCTGGAATCACAGGCCAGGGGCTGAGGGAAGAAAACCTTGCATGAGGCTGCTGGAGGTTCTCCGCTGCAAGACAATCTGCTGGCAGGGCCACCTTCCAAGCTCGGCTCATGGATGCAAATCCTTTTCAACTGGATAGCAGTGGCAAGACCAAGGCAATTCCTTCTTGAGGAGCACTGCAGAGCTCACCATCCTCATCTCCTACACAGCAACACTCAGGAGCCGTAAGAGATAGGATGTCGAGGGCTTGCAAGGGCTTGCAAGGGCTTGCAGTGCTTTGGAACACCCACTGGTGTCCTACACAGGGACAGCAAGGATTCTTGCCCACAAGGTCTATCAGCTCAGAGGCACTTGGGCACTCTGGCAAGTCCGCGACCTAGCTCCAGCTCAAGGGAGGATAGGGCTTGGGCAGCTCCTGGCAAGCATGAGCAGCCTGTGGGACAAGGAGCCAGGTCTGGCTCACATGCTCAGGGAACAGCCCATGGCCAGCACTGGGCTCAGCAAGGAACTTTTTCCCCCGGGGCACATTGGCACTGGTCCCCGGCGGTTTTTTGCCTTCCTCTGCACTTCTCAGCACCGCCCCTTGCCACCATATCTTTGGGCCATTTGGCCTGGGAGCCGGCTGCTCATGCTCCACCATGCTGGCAGTCGCAGCTGCCACTTCTCAGCTCTCCCTGCAGGTAACACAAGCGCCTGGCAGGGACCAGAGCACTTCTCATGCATCCCTGCCCAAGAAGCACAGCAGCCAAACAAGTTGTGGAAGGCAAAAAGTCTGCTTGTCATCGCTACATGTCACGCTTTGGAAGAGATGCCACGGTACCACTCACCTCTTCTTCCTCTTCTTCCTCTTCTTCTTCTTCTTCTTCTTCTTCTTCTTCGTCTTCTTCTTCTTCTTCTTCTTCTTCTTCTTCTTCTTCTTCTTCCTCCTCTTTTGTGCACGGTCAGTCCCACAAGTCCTTGTCAAGGTTCTCCCTCTGCAGGAACCGCGGACAGCTTGGCCTCTATTCCTGCTGCTGCTCTCTGCAGCTCTGGGACTTGCCTTTGCCAGCCTGCAAGGGATCTTTTCTCAGGCTAAACTGAAGAATGCCTCAGCCTACTTCTAGCTACACTTGGGCTTGAGCTAATGCTTGTGAGCCTGGGTTCTGAAACAGAGTCACAAAGGGAAAAAAAATTACACGAAGAAACATAACATGAATTAACATCAAATCAAGAAAATTAATAAATTAACAACAAAATAAAATAAAATTCATTGTGTTATGTGTCCTTGAAATTGATTTTGGAACTGAAAGCCCTCTGTCCTTTCAGGCAAACAGTCTCTTAGATATTGGACTGGCGGACAGGAGAGAAGAGGAGAGGAGAGGAGAGGAGAGCAGTTCTGCTCTGTCAGGCCTGCAGTTCTGCGTGACAAGCCCTGAGCGAGCCCTGAGGCCTCCATACATGATACTACAGGCAGTATTGCTACTGGAAGTAAGGCTGCACTGGCAACAAATCCACACTGTATTTTGCAAAAAAGGGACTCTATTAGGTTGCTTACTCCCCTATGTTGTAGGTACAGGGACTGATTTGGAGCCAGCACCCCAAAGGCTTCCTCCAAAGGGCTGCACATATGCGGCTGTGTCAGCCCCATGTCACAATGCCAGCACCCGGCAACGCAGTGGTCACCAGGCCCCACGCAGGATCCAGAGGAGCAGCCTCCCGTGTCCACTGCCACAGCTGGCCCGGGGGCAGCCCCAGCACATCTGACAGGAAGCACTTGAGGAGCTGCTGGAATCACAGGCCAGGGGCTGAGGGAAGAAAACCTTGCATGAGGCTGCTGGAGGTTCTCCGCTGCAAGACAATCTGCTGGCAGGGCCACCTTCCAAGCTCGGCTCATGGATGCAAATCCTTTTCAACTGGATAGCAGTGGCAAGACCAAGGCAATTCCTTCTTGAGGAGCACTGCAGAGCTCACCATCCTCATCTCCTACAGAGCAACGCTCAGGAGCTGTAAGAGATAGGATGTCGAGGCCTTGCAAGGGCTTGCAAGGGCTTGCAGTGCTTTGGAACACCCACTGGTGTCCTACACAGGGACAGCAAGGATTCTTGCCCACAAGGTCTATCAGCTCAGAGGCACTTGGGCACTCTGGCAAGTCCGCGACCTAGCTCCAGCTCAAGGGAGGATAGGGCTTGGGCAGCTCCTGGGAAGCATGAGCAGCCTGTGGGACAAGGAGCCAGGTCTGGCTCACATGCTCAGGGAACAGCCCATGGCCAGCACTGGGCTCAGCAAGGAACTTTTTCCCCCGGGGCACATTGGCACTGGTCCCCGGCGGATTTTGCCTTCCTCTGCACTTCTCAGCACCGCCCCTTGCCACCATTTCTTTGGGCCATTTGGCCTGGGAGCCGGCTGCTCATGCTCCACCATGCTGGCAGCCGCAGCTGCCACTTCTCAGCTCTCCCTGCAGGTAACACAAGCACCTGGCAGGGACCAGAGCGCTTCTCATGCATCCCTGCCCAAGAAGCACAGCAGCCAAACAAGTTGTGGAAGGCAAAAAGTCTGCTTGTCATCGCTACATGTCACGCTTTGGAAGAGATGCCACGGTACCACTCACCTCTTCTTCCTCTTCTTCTTCTTCTTCTTCTTCTTCTTCTTCTTCTTCTTCTTCTTCTTCTTCTTCCTCCTCTTTTGTGCACGGTCAGTCCCACAAGTCCTTGTCAAGGTTCTCCCTCTGCAGGAACCGCGGACAGCTTGGCCTCTATTCCTGCTGCTGCTCTCTGCAGCTCTGGGACTTGCCTTTGCCAGCCTGCAAGGGATCTTTTCTCAGGCTAAACTGAAGAATGCCTCAGCCTACTTCTAGCTACACTTGGGCTTGAGCTAATGCTTGTGAGCCTGGGTTCTGAAACAGAGTCACAAAGGGAAAAAAAATGACACGAAGAAACATAACATGAATGAACATAAAATCAAGAAAATTAATCAATTAACAACAAAATAAAACAAAATTCATTGTGTTATGTGTCCTTGAAATTGATTTTGGAACTGAAACCCCTCTGTCCTTTCAGGCAAACAGTCTCTTAGATATTGGACTGGCGGACAGGAGAGAAGAGGAGAGGAGAGGAGAGGAGAGCAGTTCTGCTCTGTCAGGCCTGCAGTTCTGCGTGACAAGCCCTGAGCGAGCCCTGAGGCCTCCATACATGATACTACAGGCAGTATTGCTACTGGAAGGAAGGCTGCACTGGCAACAAATCCACACTGTATTTTGCAAAAAAGGGACTCTATTAGGTTGCTTACTCCCCTATGTTGTAGGTACAGGGACTGATTTGGAGCCAGCACCCCAAAGGCTTCCTCCAAAGGGCTGCACATATGCGGCTGTGTCAGCCCCATGTCACAATGCCAGCACCCGGCAACGCAGTGGTCACCAGGCCCCACGCAGGATCCAGAGGAGCAGCCTCCCGTGTCCACTGCCAGAGCTGGCCCGGGGGCAGCCCCAGCACATCTGACAGGAAGCACTTGAGGAGCTGCTGGAATCACAGGCCAGGGGCTGAGGGAAGAAAACCTTGCATGAGGCTGCTGGAGGTTCTCCGCTGCAAGACAATCTGCTGGCAGGGCCACCTTCCAAGCTCGGCTCATGGATGCAAATCCTTTTCAACTGGATAGCAGTGGCAAGACCAAGGCAATTCCTTCTTGAGGAGCACTGCACAGCTCACCATCCTCATCTCCTACAGAGCAACGCTCAGGAGCTGTAAGAGATAGGATGTCGAGGCCTTGCAAGGGCTTGCAAGGGCTTGCAGTGCTTTGGAACACCCACGGGTGTCCTACACAGGGACAGCAAGGATTCTTGCCCACAAGGTCTATCAGCTCAGAGGCACTTGGGCACTCTGGCAAGTCCGCGACCTAGCTCCAGCTCAAGGGAGGATAGGGCTTGGGCAGCTCCTGGGAAGCATGAGCAGCCTGTGGGACAAGGAGCCAGGTCTGGCTCACATGCTCAGGGAACAGCCCATGGCCAGCACTGGGCTCAGCAAGGAACTTTTTCCCCCGGGGCACATTGGCACTGGTCCCCGGCATTTTTTTGCCTTCCTCTGCACTTCTCAGCACTGCCCCTTGCCACCATTTCTTTGGGCCATTTGGCCTGGGAGCCAGCTGCTCATGCTCCACCATGCTGGCAGCCGCAGCTGCCACTTCTCAGCTCTCCCTGCAGGTAACACAAGCGCCTGGCAGGGACCAGAGAGCTTCTCATGCATCCCTGCCCAAGAAGCACAGCAGCCAAACAAGTTGTGGAAGGCAAAAAGTCTGCTTGTCATCGCTACATGTCACGCTTTGGAAGAGATGCCACGGTACCACTCACCTCTTCTTCCTCTTCTTCCTCTTCTTCTTCTTCTTCTTCTTCTTCTTCCTCTTCTTCTTCTTCTTCTCCTTCTTCTTCTTCTTCTTCTTCTTCCTCCTCTTTTGTGCACGGTCAGTCCCACAAGTCCTTGTCAAGGTTCTCCCTCTGCAGGAACCGCGGACAGCTTGGCCTCTATTCCTGCTGCTGCTCTCTGCAGCTCTGGGACTTGCCTTTGCCAGCCTGCAAGGGATCTTTTCTCAGGCTAAACTGAAGAATGCCTCAGCCTACTTCTAGCTACACTTGGGCTTGAGCTAATGCTTGTGAGCCTGGGTTCTGAAACAGAGTCACAAAGGGAAAAAAAATGACACGAAGAAACATAACATGAATGAACATAAAATCAAGAAAATTAATCAATTAACAACAAAATAAAACAAAATTCATTGTGTTATGTGTCCTTGAAATTGATTTTGGAACTGAAACCCCTCTGTCCTTTCA
>NC_088250.1:37500-220000 GCF_036013445.1 Caloenas nicobarica
TCTTCTTCTTCCTATTCTTCTTCTTCTTCTTCTTCTTCTTCTTCTTCTTCTTCTTCTTCTTCTTCTTTTTCTTCCTCCTCTTTTGTGCACGGTCAGTCCCACAAGTCCTTGTCAAGGTTCTCCCTCTGCAGGAACCGCGGACAGCTTGGCCTCTATTCCTGCTGCTGCTCTCTGCAGCTCTGGGACTTGCCTTTGCCAGCCTGCAAGGGATCTTTTCTCAGGCTAAACTGAAGAATGCCTCAGCCTACTTCTAGCTACACTTGGGCTTGAGCTAATGCTTGTGAGCCTGGGTTCTGAAACAGAGTCACAAAGGGAAAAAAAATGACACGAAGAAACATAACATGAATGAACATAAAATCAAGAAAATTAATCAATTAACAACAAAATAAAACAAAATTCATTGTGTTATGTGTCCTTGAAATTGATTTTGGAACTGAAACCCCTCTGTCCTTTCAGGCAAACAGTCTCTTAGATATTGGACTGGCGGACAGGAGAGGAGAGGAGAGGAGAGGAGAGGAGAGCAGTTCTGCTCTGTCAGGCCTGCAGTTCTGCGTGACAAGCCCTGAGTGAGCCCTGAGGCCTCCATACATGATACTACAGGCAGTATTGCTACTGGAAGTAAGGCTGCACTGGCAACAAATCCACACTGTATTTTGCAAAAAAGGGACTCTATTAGGTTGCTTACTCCCCTATGTTGTAGGTACAGGGACTGATTTGGAGCCAGCACCCCAAAGGCTTCCTCCAAAGGGCTGCACATATGCGGCTGTGTCAGCCCCATGTCACAATGCCAGCACCCGGCAACGCAGTGGTCACCAGGCCCCACGCAGGATCCAGAGGAGCAGCCTCCCGTGTCCACTGCCACAGCTGGCCCGGGGGCAGCCCCAGCACATCTGACAGGAAGCACTTGAGGAGCTGCTGGAATCACAGGCCAGGGGCTGAGGGAAGAAAACCTTGCATGAGGCTGCTGGAGGTTCTCCGCTGCAAGACAATCTGCTGGCAGGGCCACCTTCCAAGCTCGGCTCATGGATGCAAATCCTTTTCAACTGGATAGCAGTGGCAAGACCAAGGCAATTCCTTCTTGAGGAGCACTGCAGAGCTCACCATCCTCATCTCCTACAGAGCAACGCTCAGGAGCCGTAAGAGATAGGATGTCGAGGGCTTGCAAGGGCTTGCAAGGGCTTGCAGTGCTTTGGAACACCCACTGGTGTCCTACACAGGGACAGCAAGGATTCTTGCCCACAAGGTCTATCAGCTCAGAGGCAGTTGGGCACTCTGGCAAGTCCGCGACCTAGCTCCAGCTCAAGGGAGGATAGGGCTTGGGCAGCTCCTGGGAAGCATGAGCAGCCTGTGGGACAAGGAGCCAGGTCTGGCTCACATGCTCAGGGAACAGCCCATGGCCAGCACTGGGCTCAGCAAGGAACTTTTTCCCCCGGGGCACATTGGCACTGGTCCCCGGCGGTTTTTTGCCTTCCTCTGCACTTCTCAGCACCGCCCCTTGCCACCATTTCTTTGGGCCATTTGGCCTGGGAGCCGGCTGCTCATGCTCCACCATGCTGGCAGCCGCAGCTGCCACTTCTCAGCTCTCCCTGCAGGTAACACAAGCGCCTGGCAGGGACCAGAGCGCTTCTCATGCATCCCTGCCCAAGAAGCACAGCAGCCAAACAAGTTGTGGAAGGCAAAAAGTCTGCTTGTCATCGCTACATGTCACGCTTTGGAAGAGATGCCACGGTACCACTCACCTCTTCTTCCTCTTCTTCCTCTTCTTCTTCTTCTTCTTCTTCTTCTTCTTCTTCTTCTTCTTCTTCTTCTTCCTCCTCTTTTGTGCACGGTCAGTCCTACAAGTCCTTGTCAAGGTTCTCCCTCTGCAGGAACCGCGGACAGCTTGGCCTCTATTCCTGCTGCTGCTCTCTGCAGCTCTGGGACTTGCCTTTGCCAGCCTGCAAGGGATCTTTTCTCAGGCTAAACTGAAGAATGCCTCAGCCTACTTCTAGCTACACTTGGGCTTGAGCTAATGCTTGTGAGCCTGGGTTCTGAAACAGAGTCACAAAGGGAAAAAAAATGACACGAAGAAACATAACATGAATGAACATAAAATCAAGAAAATTAATAAATTAACAACAAAATAAAATAAAATTCATTGTGTTATGTGTCCTTGAAATTGATTTTGGAACTGAAACCCCTCTGTCCTTTCAGGCAAACAGTCTCTTAGATATTGGACTGGCGGACAGGTGAGAAGAGGAGAGGAGAGGAGAGGAGAGGAGAGGAGAGGAGAGCAGTTCTGCTCTGTCAGGCCTGCAGTTCTGCGTGACAAGCCCTGAGCGAGCCCTGAGGCCTCCATACATGATACTACAGGCAGTATTGCTACTGGAAGTAAGGCTGCACTGGCAACAAATCCACACTGTATTTTGCAAAAAAGGGACTCTATTAGGTTGCTTACTCCCCTATGTTGTAGGTACAGGGACTGATTTGGAGCCAGCACCCCAAAGGCTTCCTCCAAAGGGCTGCACATATGCGGCTGTGTCAGCCCCATGTCACAATGCCAGCACCCGGCAACGCAGTGGTCACCAGGCCCCACGCAGGATCCAGAGGAGCAGCCTCCCGTGTCCACTGCCAGAGCTGGCCCGGGGGCAGCCCCAGCACATCTGACAGGAAGCACTTGAGGAGCTGCTGGAATCACAGGCCAGGGGCTGAGGGAAGAAAACCTTGCATGAGGCTGCTGGAGGTTCTCCGCTGCAAGACAATCTGCTGGCAGGGCCACCTTCCAAGCTCGGCTCATGGATGCAAATCCTTTTCAACTGGATAGCAGTGGCAAGACCAAGGCAATTCCTTCTTGAGGAGCACTGCAGAGCTCACCATCCTCATCTCCTACAGAGCAACGCTCAGGAACCGTAAGAGATAGGATGTCGAGGCCTTGCAAGGGCTTGCAAGGGCTTGCAGTGCTTTGGAACACCCACTGGTGTCCTACACAGGGACAGCAGGGATTCTTGCCCACAAGGTCTATCAGCTCAGAGGCAGTTGGGCACTCTGGCAAGTCCGCGACCTAGCTCCAGCTCAAGGGAGGATAGGGCTTGGGCAGCTCCTGGGAAGCATGAGCAGCCTGTGGGACAAGGAGCCAGGTCTGGCTCACATGCTCAGGGAACAGCCCATGGCCAGCACTGGGCTCAGCAAGGAACTTTTTCCCCCGGGGCACATTGGCACTGGTCCCCGGCGGTTTTTTGCCTTCCTCTGCACTTCTCAGCACCGCCCCTTGCCACCATTTCTTTGGGCCATTTGGCCTGGGAGCCGGCTGCTCATGCTCCACCATGCTGGCAGCCGCAGCTGCCACTTCTCAGCTCTCCCTGCAGGTAACACAAGCGCCTGGCAGGGACCAGAGCGCTTCTCATGCATCCCTGCCCAAGAAGCACAGCAGCCAAACAAGTTGTGGAAGGCAAAAAGTCTGCTTGTCATCGCTACATGTCACGCTTTGGAAGAGATGCCACGGTACCACTCACCTCTTCTTCCTCTTCTTCCTCTTCTTCTTCTTCTTCTTCTTCTTCTTCTTCTTCCTCCTCTTTTGTGCACGGTCAGTCCCACAAGTCCTTGTCAAGGTTCTCCCTCTGCAGGAACCGCGGACAGCTTGGCCTCTATTCCTGCTGCTGCTCTCTGCAGCTCTGGGACTTGCCTTTGCCAGCCTGCAAGGGATCTTTTCTCAGGCTAAACTGAAGAATGCCTCAGCCTACTTCTAGCTACACTTGGGCTTGAGCTAATGCTTGTGAGCCTGGGTTCTGAAACAGAGTCACAAAGGGAAAAAAAATGACACGAAGAAACATAACATGAATTAACATCAAATCAAGAAAATTAATAAATTAACAACAAAATAAAACAAAATTCATTGTGTTATGTGTCCTTGAAATTGATTTTGGAACTGAAACCCCTCTGTCCTTTCAGGCAAACAGTCTCTTAGATATTGGACTGGCGGACAGGAGAGAAGAGGAGAGGAGAGGAGAGGAGAGGAGAGCAGTTCTGCTGTGTCAGGCCTGCAGTTCTGCGTGACAAGCCCTGAGCGAGCCCTGAGGCCTCCATACATGATACTACAGGCAGTATTGCTACTGGAAGTAAGGCTGCACTGGCAACAAATCCACACTGTATTTTGCAAAAAAGGGACTCTATTAGGTTGCTTACTCCCCTATGTTGTAGGTACAGGGACTGATTTGGAGCCAGCACCCCAAAGGCTTCCTCCAAAGGGCTGCACATATGCGGCTGTGTCAGCCCCATGTCACAATGCCAGCACCCGGCAACGCAGTGGTCACCAGGCCCCACGCAGGATCCAGTGGTATAGCCTCCCGTGTCCACTGCCAGAGCTGGCCCGGGGGCAGCCCCAGCACATCTGACAGGAAGCACTTGAGGAGCTGCTGGAATCACAGGCCAGGGGCTGAGGGAAGAAAACCTTGCATGAGGCTGCTGGAGGTTCTCCGCTGCAAGACAATCTGCTGGCAGGGCCACCTTCCAAGCTCGGCTCATGGATGCAAATCCTTTTCAACTGGATAGCAGTGGCAAGACCAAGGCAATTCCTTCTTGAGGAGCACTGCAGAGCTCACCATCCTCATCTCCTACAGAGCAACGCTCAGGAGCCGTAAGAGATAGGATGTTGAGGGCTTGCAAGGGCTTGCAAGGGCTTGCAGTGCTTTGGAACACCCACTGGTGTCCTACACAGGGACAGCAAGGATTCTTGCCCACAAGGTCTATCAGCTCAGAGGCACTTGGGCACTCTGGCAAGTCCGCGACCTAGCTCCAGCTCAAGGGAGGATAGGGCTTGGGCAGCTCCTGGGAAGCATGAGCAGCCTGTGGGACAAGGAGCCAAGTCTGGCTCACATGCTCAGGGAACAGCCCATGGCCAGCACTGGGCTCAGCAAGGAACTTTTTCCCCCGGGGCACATTGGCACTGGTCCCCGGCGGTTTTTTGCCTTCCTCTGCAGTTCTCAGCACCGCCCCTTGCCACCATTTCTTTGGGCCATTTGGCCTGGGAGCCGGCTGCTCATGCTCTACCATGCTGGCAGCCGCAGCTGCCACTTCTCAGCTCTCCCTGCAGGTAACACAAGCGCCTGGCAGGGACCAGAGCGCTTCTCATGCATCCCTGCCCAAGAAGCACAGCAGCCAAACAAGTTGTGGAAGGCAAAAAGTCTGCTTGTCATCGCTACATGTCACGCTTTGGAAGAGATGCCACGGTACCACTCACCTCTTCTTCCTCTTCTTCCTCTTCTTCTTCTTCTTCTTCTTCTTCTTCTTCTTCTTCTTCTTCTTCTTCTTCTTCTTCTTCTTCTTCTTCTTCTTCCTCCTCCTCTTTTGTGCACGGTCAGTCCCACAAGTCCTTGTCAAGGTTCTCCCTCTGCAGGAACCGCGGACAGCTTGGCCTCTATTCCTGCTGCTGCTCTCTGCAGCTCTGGGACTTGCCTTTGCCAGCCTGCAAGGGATCTTTTCTCAGGCTAAACTGAAGAATGCCTCAGCCTACTTCTAGCTACACTTGGGCTTGAGCTAATGCTTGTGAGCCTGGGTTCTGAAACAGAGTCACAAAGGGAAAAAAAATGACACGAAGAAACATAACATGAATGAACATAAAATCAAGAAAATTAATAAATTAACAACAAAATAAAACAAAATTCATTGTGTTATGTGTCCTTGAAATTGATTTTGGAACTGAAACCCCTCTGTCCTTTCAGGCAAACAGTCTCTTAGATATTGGACTGGCGGACAGGAGAGAAGAGGAGAGGAGAGGAGAGGAGAGGAGAGCAGTTCTGCTGTGTCAGGCCTGCAGTTCTGCGTGACAAGCCCTGAGCGAGCCCTGAGGCCTCCATACATGATACTACAGGCAGTATTGCTACTGGAAGTAAGGCTGCACTGGCAACAAATCCACACTGTATTTTGCAAAAAAGGGACTCTATTAGGTTGCTTACTCCCCTATGTTGTAGGTACAGGGACTGATTTGGAGCCAGCACCCCAAAGGCTTCCTCCAAAGGGCTGCACATATGCGGCTGTGTCAGCCCCATGTCACAATGCTAGCACCCGGCAACGCAGTGGTCACGAGGCCCCACGCAGGATCCAGTGGTGTAGCCTCCCGTGTCCACTGCCACAGCTGGCCCGGGGGCAGCCCCAGCACATCTGACAGGAAGCACTTGAGGAGCTGCTGGAATCACCGGCCAGGGGCTGAGGGAAGAAAACCTTGCATGAGGCTGCTGGAGGTTCTCCGCTGCAAGACAATCTGCTGGCAGGGCCACCTTCCAAGCTCGGCTCATGGATGCAAATCCTTTTCAACTGGATAGCAGTGGCAAGACCAAGGCAATTCCTTCTTGAGGAGCACTGCAGAGCTCACCATCCTCATCTCCTACAGAGCAACGCTCAGGAGCCGTAAGAGATAGGATGTCGAGGGCTTGCAAGGGCTTGCAAGGGCTTGCAGTGCTTTGGAACACCCACTGGTGTCCTACACAGGGACAGCAAGGATTCTTGCCCACAAGGTCTATCAGCTCAGAGGCACTTGGGCACTCTGGCAAGTCCGCGACCTAGCTCCAGCTCAAGGGAGGATAGGGCTTGGGCAGCTCCTGGGAAGCATGAGCAGCCTGTGGGACAAGGAGCCAGGTCTGGCTCACATGCTCAGGGAACAGCCCATGGCCAGCACTGGGCTCAGCAAGGAACTTTTTCCCCCGGGGCACATTGGCACTGGTCCCCGGCGGTTTTTTGCCTTCCTCTGCACTTCTCAGCACCGCCCCTTGCCACCATTTCTTTGGGCCATTTGGCCTGGGAGCCGGCTGCTCATGCTCCACCATGCTGGCAGCCGCAGCTGCCACTTCTCAGCTCTCCCTGCAGCTAACACAAGCGCCTGGCAGGGACCAGAGCGCTTCTCATGCATCCCTGCCCAAGAAGCACAGCAGCCAAACAAGTTGTGGAAGGCAAAAAGTCTGCTTGTCATCGCTACATGTCACGCTTTGGAAGAGATGCCACGGTACCACTCACCTCTTCTTCCTCTTCTTCCTCTTCTTCTTCTTCTTCTTCTTCTTCTTCTTCTTCTTCTTCTTCTTCTTCTTCTTCTTCTTCTTCTTCTTCCTCCTCTTTTGTGCACGGTCAGTCCCACAACTCCTTGTCAAGGTTCTCCCTCTGCAGGAACCGCGGACAGCTTGGCCTCTATTCCTGCTGCTGCTCTCTGCAGCTCTGGGACTTACCTTTGCCAGCCTGCAAGGGATCTTTTCTCAGGCTAAACTGAAGAATGCCTCAGCCTACTTCTAGCTACACTTGGGCTTGAGCTAATGCTTGTGAGCCTGGGTTCTGAAACAGAGTCACAAAGGGAAAAAAAATGACACGAAGAAACATAACATGAATGAACATAAAATCAAGAAAATTAATAAATTAACAACAAAATAAAATAAAATTCATTGTGTTATGTGTCCTTGAAATTGATTTTGGAACTGAAACCCCTCTGTCCTTTCAGGCAAACAGTCTCTTAGATATTGGACTGGCGGACAGGAGAGAAGAGGAGAGGAGAGGAGAGGAGAGGAGAGCAGTTCTGCTGTGTCAGGCCTGCAGTTCTGCGTGACAAGCCCTGAGCGAGCCCTGAGGCCTCCATACATGATACTACAGGCAGTATTGCTACTGGAAGTAAGGCTGCACTGGCAACAAATCCACACTGTATTTTGCAAAAAAGGGACTCTATTAGGTTGCTTACTCCCCTGTGTTGTAGGTACAGGGACTGATTTGGAGCCAGCACCCCAAAGGCTTCCTCCAAAGGGCTGCACATATGCGGCTGTGTCAGCCCCATGTCACAATGCCAGCACCCGGCAACGCAGTGGTCACCAGGCCCCACGCAGGATCCAGAGGAGCAGCCTCCCGTGTCCACTGCCAGAGCTGGCCCGGGGGCAGCCCCAGCACATCTGACAGGAAGCACTTGAGGAGCTGCTGGAATCACAGGCCAGGGGCTGAGGGAAGAAAACCTCGCATGAGGCTGCTGGAGGTTCTCCGCTGCAAGACAATCTGCTGGCAGGGTCACCTTCCAAGCTCGGCTCATGGATGCAAATCCTTTTCAACTGGATAGCAGTGGCAAGACCAAGGCAATTCCTTCTTGGGGAGCACTGCAGAGCTCACCATCCTCATCTCCTACAGAGCAACGCTCAGGAGCCGTAAGAGATAGGATGTCGAGGCCTTGCAAGGGCTTGCAAGGGCTTGCAGTGCTTTGGAACACCCACTGGTGTCCTACACAGGGACAGCAAGGATTCTTGCCCACAAGGTCTATCAGCTCAGAGGCACTTGGGCACTCTGGCAAGTCCGCGACCTAGCTCCAGCTCAAGGGAGGATAGGGCTTGGGCAGCTCCTGGGAAGCATGAGCAGCCTGTGGGACAAGGAGCCAGGTCTGGCTCACATGCTCAGGGAACAGCCCATGGCCAGCACTGGGCTCAGCAAGGAACTTTTTCCCCCGGGGCACATTGGCACTGGTCCCCGGCGGTTTTTTGCCTTCCTCTGCAGTTCTCAGCACCGCCCCTTGCCACCATTTCTTTGGGCCATTTGGCCTGGGAGCCGGCTGCTCATGCTCCACCATGCTGGCAGCCGCAGCTGCCACTTCTCAGCTCTCCCTGCAGGTAACACAAGCGCCTGGCAGGGACCAGAGCGCTTCTCATGCATCCCTGCCCAAGAAGCACAGCAGCCAAACAAGTTGTGGAAGGCAAAAAGTCTGCTTGTCATCGCTACATGTCACGCTTTGGAAGAGATGCCACGGTACCACTCACCTCTTCTTCCTCTTCTTCCTCTTCTTCTTCTTCTTCTTCTTCTTCTTCTTCTTCTTCTTCTTCTTCTTCTTCTTCCTCCTCTTTTGTGCACGGTCAGTCCCACAAGTCCTTGTCAAGGTTCTCCCTCTGCAGGAACCGCGGACAGCTTGGCCTCTATTCCTGCTGCTGCTCTCTGCAGCTCTGGGACTTGCCTTTGCCAGCCTGCAAGGGATCTTTTCTCAGGCTAAACTGAAGAATGCCTCAGCCTACTTCTAGCTACACTTGGGCTTGAGCTAATGCTTGTGAGCCTGGGTTCTGAAACAGAGTCACAAAGGGAAAAAAAATGACACGAAGAAACATAACATGAATGAACATAAAATCAAGAAAATTAATAAATTAACAACAAAATAAAACAAAATTCATTGTGTTATGTGTCCTTGAAATTGATTTTGGAACTGAAACCCCTCTGTCCTTTCAGGCAAACAGTCTCTTAGATATTGGACTGGCGGACAGGAGAGAAGAGGAGAGGAGAGGAGAGGAGAGGAGAGGAGAGGAGAGGAGAGGAGAGGAGAGGAGAGGAGAGCAGTTCTGCTCTGTCAGGCCTGCAGTTCTGCGTGACAAGCCCTGAGCGAGCCCTGAGGCCTCCATACATGATACTACAGGCAGTATTGCTACTGGAAGTAAGGCTGCACTGGCAACAAATCCACACTGTATTTTGCAAAAAAGGGACTCTATTAGGTTGCTTACTCCCCTATGTTGTAGGTACAGGGACTGATTTGGAGCCAGCACCCCAAAGGCTTCCTCCAAAGGGCTGCACATATGCGGCTGTGTCAGCCCCATGTCACAATGCCAGCACCCGGCAACGCAGTGGTCACCAGGCCCCACGCAGGATCCAGAGGAGCAGCCTCCCGTGTCCACTGCCAGAGCTGGCCCGGGGGCAGCCCCAGCACATCTGACAGGAAGCACTTGAGGAGCTGCTGGAATCACAGGCCAGGGGCTGAGGGAAGAAAACCTTGCATGAGGCTGCTGGAGGTTCTCCGCTGCAAGACAATCTGCTGGCAGGGCCACCTTCCAAGCTCGGCTCATGGATGCAAATCCTTTTCAACTGGATAGCAGTGGCAAGACCAAGGCAATTCCTTCTTGAGGAGCACTGCAGAGCTCACCATCCTCATCTCCTACAGAGCAACGCTCAGGAGCTGTAAGAGATAGGATGTCGAGGCCTTGCAAGGGCTTGCAAGGGCTTGCAGTGCTTTGGAACACCCACTGGTGTCCTACACAGGGACAGCAAGGATTCTTGCCCACAAGGTCTATCAGCTCAGAGGCACTTGGGCACTCTGGCAAGTCCGCGACCTAGCTCCAGCTCAAGGGAGGATAGGGCTTGGGCAGCTCCTGGGAAGCATGAGCAGCCTGTGGGACAAGGAGCCAGGTCTGGCTCACATGCTCAGGGAACAGCCCATGGCCAGCACTGGGCTCAGCAAGGAACTTTTTCCCCCGGGGCACATTGGCACTGGTCCCCGGCGGTTTTTTGCCTTCCTCTGCACTTCTCAGCACCGCCCCTTGCCACCATTTCTTTGGGCCATTTGGCCTGGGAGCCGGCTGCTCATGCTCCACCATGCTGGCAGCCGCAGCTGCCACTTCTCAGCTCTCCCTGCAGCTAACACAAGCGCCTGGCAGGGACCAGAGCGCTTCTCATGCATCCCTACCCAAGAAGCACAGCAGCCAAACAAGTTGTGGAAGGCAAAAAGTCTGCTTGTCATCGCTACATGTCACGCTTTGGAAGAGATGCCACGGTACCACTCACCTCTTCTTCCTCTTCTTCCTCTTCTTCTTCTTCTTCTTCTTCTTCTTCCTCTTCTTCTTCTTCTTTTTCTTCTTCTTCTTCTTCTTCTTCTTCTTCTTCTTCTTCCTCCTCTTTTGTGCACGGTCAGTCCCACAAGTCCTTGTCAAGGTTCTCCCTCTGCAGGAACCGCGGACAGCTTGGCCTCTATTCCTGCTGCTGCTCTCTGCAGCTCTGGGACTTGCCTTTGCCAGCCTGCAAGGGATCTTTTCTCAGGCTAAACTGAAGAATGCCTCAGCCTACTTCTAGCTACACTTGGGCTTGAGCTAATGCTTGTGAGCCTGGGTTCTGAAACAGAGTCACAAAGGGAAAAAAAATGACACGAAGAAACATAACATGAATGAACATAAAATCAAGAAAATTAATAAATTAACAACAAAATAAAACAAAATTCATTGTGTTATGTGTCCTTGAAATTGATTTTGGAACTGAAACCCCTCTGTCCTTTCAGGCAAACAGTCTCTTAGATATTGGACTGGCGGACAGGAGAGAAGAGGAGAGGAGAGGAGAGGAGAGGAGAGCAGTTCTGCTCTGTCAGGCCTGCAGTTCTGCGTGACAAGCCCTGAGCGAGCCCTGAGGCCTCCATACATGATACTACAGGCAGTATTGCTACTGGAAGTAAGGCTGCACTGGCAACAAATCCACACTGTATTTTGCAAAAAAGGGACTCTATTAGGTTGCTTACTCCCCTGTGTTGTAGGTACAGGGACTGATTTGGAGCCAGCACCCCAAAGGCTTCCTCCAAAGGGCTGCACATATGCGGCTGTGTCAGCCCCATGTCACAATGCCAGCACCCGGCAACGCAGTGGTCACCAGGCCCCACGCAGGATCCAGAGGAGCAGCCTCCCGTGTCCACTGCCACAGCTGGCCCGGGGGCAGCCCCAGCACATCTGACAGGAAGCACTTGAGGAGCTGCTGGAATCACAGGCCAGGGGCTGAGGGAATAAAACCTTGCATGAGGCTGCTGGAGGTTCTCCGCTGCAAGACAATCTGCTGGCAGGGCCACCTTCCAAGCTCGGCTCATGGATGCAAATCCTTTTCAACTGGATAGCAGTGGCAAGACCAAGGCAATTCCTTCTTGAGGAGCACTGCAGAGCTCACCATCCTCATCTCCTACAGAGCAACGCTCAGGAGCCGTAAGAGATAGGATGTCGAGGCCTTGCAAGGACTTGCAAGGGCTTGCAGTGCTTTGGAACACCCACTGGTGTCCTACACAGGGACAGCAAGGATTCTTGCCCACAAGGTCTATCAGCTCAGAGGCACTTGGGCACTCTGGCAAGTCCGCGACCTAGCTCCAGCTCAAGGGAGGATAGGGCTTGGGCAGCTCCTGGGAAGCATGAGCAGCCTGTGGGACAAGGAGCCAGGTCTGGCTCACATGCTCAGGGAACAGCCCATGGCCAGCACTGGGCTCAGCAAGGAACTTTTTCCCCCGGGGCACATTGGCACTGGTCCCCGGCGGTTTTTTGCCTTCCTCTGCACTTCTCAGCACCGCCCCTTGCCACCATTTCTTTGGGCCATTTGGCCTGGGAGCCGGCTGCTCATGCTCCACCATGCTGGCAGCCGCAGCTGCCACTTCTCAGCTCTCCCTGCAGCTAACACAAGCGCCTGGCAGGGACCAGAGCGCTTCTCATGCATCCCTGCCCAAGAAGCACAGCAGCCAAACAAGTTGTGGAAGGCAAAAAGTCTGCTTGTCATCGCTACATGTCACGCTTTGGAAGAGATGCCACGGTACCACTCACCTCTTCTTCCTCTTCTTCCTCTTCTTCTTCTTCTTCTTCTTCTTCTTCTTCTTCTTCTTCTTCTTCCTCCTCTTTTGTGCACGGTCAGTCCCACAAGTCCTTGTCAAGGTTCTCCCTCTGCAGGAACCGCGGACAGCTTGGCCTCTATTCCTGCTGCTGCTCTCTGCAGCTCTGGGACTTGCCTTTGCCAGCCTGCAAGGGATCTTTTCTCAGGCTAAACTGAAGAATGCCTCAGCCTACTTCTAGCTACACTTGGGCTTGAGCTAATGCTTGTGAGCCTGGGTTCTGAAACAGAGTCACAAAGGGAAAAAAAATGACACGAAGAAACATAACATGAATGAACATAAAATCAAGAAAATTAATAAATTAACAACAAAATAAAACAAAATTCATTGTGTTATGTGTCCTTGAAATTGATTTTGGAACTGAAACCCCTCTGTCCTTTCAGGCAAACAGTCTCTTAGATATTGGACTGGCGGACAGGAGAGAAGAGGAGAGGAGAGGAGAGGAGAGGAGAGGAGAGGAGAGGAGAGGAGAGGAGAGGAGAGCAGTTCTGCTCTGTCAGGCCTGCAGTTCTGCGTGACAAGCCCTGAGCGAGCCCTGAGGCCTCCATACATGATACTACAGGCAGTATTGCTACTGGAAGTAAGGCTGCACTGGCAACAAATCCACACTGTATTTTGCAAAAAAGGGACTCTATTAGGTTGCTTACTCCCCTGTGTTGTAGGTACAGGGACTGATTTGGAGCCAGCACCCCAAAGGCTTCCTCCAAAGGGCTGCACATATGCGGCTGTGTCAGCCCCATGTCACAATGCCAGCACCCGGCAACGCAGTGGTCACCAGGCCCCACGCAGGATCCAGAGGAGCAGCCTCCCGTGTCCACTGCCAGAGCTGGCCCGGGGGCAGCCCCAGCACATCTGACAGGAAGCACTTGAGGAGCTGCTGGAATCACAGGCCAGGGGCTGAGGGAAGAAAACCTTGCATGAGGCTGCTGGAGGTTCTCCGCTGCAAGACAATCTGCTGGCAGGGTCACCTTCCAAGCTCGGCTCATGGATGCAAATCCTTTTCAACTGGATAGCAGTGGCAAGACCAAGGCAATTCCTTCTTGAGGAGCACTGCAGAGCTCACCATCCTCATCTCCTACAGAGCAACGCTCAGGAGCCGTAAGAGATAGGATGTCGAGGCCTTGCAAGGGCTTGCAAGGGCTTGCAGTGCTTTGGAACACCCACTGGTGTCCTACACAGGGACAGCAAGGATTCTTGCCCACAAGGTCTATCAGCTCAGAGGCACTTGGGCACTCTGGCAAGTCCGCGACCTAGCTCCAGCTCAAGGGAGGATAGGGCTTGGGCAGCTCCTGGGAAGCATGAGCAGCCTGTGGGACAAGGAGCCAGGTCTGGCTCACATGCTCAGGGAACAGCCCATGGCCAGCACTGGGCTCAGCAAGGAACTTTTTCCCCCGGGGCACATTGGCACTGGTCCCCGGCGGTTTTTTGCCTTCCTCTGCAGTTCTCAGCACCGCCCCTTGCCACCATTTCTTTGGGCCATTTGGCCTGGGAGCCGGCTGCTCATGCTCCACCATGCTGGCAGCCGCAGCTGCCACTTCTCAGCTCTCCCTGCAGGTAACACAAGCGCCTGGCAGGGACCAGAGCGCTTCTCATGCATCCCTGCCCAAGAAGCACAGCAGCCAAACAAGTTGTGGAAGGCAAAAAGTCTGCTTGTCATCGCTACATGTCACGCTTTGGAAGAGATGCCACAGTACCACTCACCTCTTCTTCCTCTTCTTCCTCTTCTTCTTCTTCTTCTTCTTCTTCTTCTTCTTCTTCTTCTTCTTCTTCTTCTTCCTCCTCTTTTGTGCACGGTCAGTCCCACAAGTCCTTGTCAAGGTTCTCCCTCTGCAGGAACCGCGGACAGCTTGGCCTCTATTCCTGCTGCTGCTCTCTGCAGCTCTGGGACTTGCCTTTGCCAGCCTGCAAGGGATCTTTTCTCAGGCTAAACTGAAGAATGCCTCAGCCTACTTCTAGCTACACTTGGGCTTGAGCTAATGCTTGTGAGCCTGGGTTCTGAAACAGAGTCACAAAGGGAAAAAAAATGACACGAAGAAACATAACATGAATGAACATAAAATCAAGAAAATTAATAAATTAACAACAAAATAAAACAAAATTCATTGTGTTATGTGTCCTTGAAATTGATTTTGGAACTGAAACCCCTCTGTCCTTTCAGGCAAACAGTCTCTTAGATATTGGACTGGCGGACAGGAGAGAAGAGGAGAGGAGAGGAGAGGAGAGCAGTTCTGCTCTGTCAGGCCTGCAGTTCTGCGTGACAAGCCCTGAGCGAGCCCTGAGGCCTCCATACATGATACTACAGGCAGTATTGCTACTGGAAGTAAGGCTGCACTGGCAACAAATCCACACTGTATTTTGCAAAAAAGGGACTCTATTAGGTTGCTTACTCCCCTGTGTTGTAGGTACAGGGACTGATTTGGAGCCAGCACCCCAAAGGCTTCCTCCAAAGGGCTGCACATATGCGGCTGTGTCAGCCCCATGTCACAATGCCAGCACCCGGCAACGCAGTGGTCACCAGGCCCCACGCAGGATCCAGAGGAGCAGCCTCCCGTGTCCACTGCCAGAGCTGGCCCGGGGGCAGCCCCAGCACATCTGACAGGAAGCACTTGAGGAGCTGCTGGAATCACAGGCCAGGGCCTGAGGGAAGAAAACCTTGCATGAGGCTGCTGGAGGTTCTCCGCTGCAAGACAATCTGCTGGCAGGGTCACCTTCCAAGCTCGGCTCATGGATGCAAATCCTTTTCAACTGGATAGCAGTGGCAAGACCAAGGCAATTCCTTCTTGAGGAGCACTGCAGAGCTCACCATCCTCATCTCCTACAGAGCAATGCTCAGGAGCCGTAAGAGATAGGATGTCGAGGCCTTGCAAGGGCTTGCAAGGGCTTGCAGTGCTTTGGAACACCCACTGGTGTCCTACACAGGGACAGCAAGGATTCTTGCCCACAAGGTCTATCAGCTCAGAGGCACTTGGGCACTCTGGCAAGTCCGCGACCTAGCTCCAGCTCAAGGGAGGATAGGGCTTGGGCAGCTCCTGGGAAGCATGAGCAGCCTGTGGGACAAGGAGCCAGGTCTGGCTCACATGCTCAGGGAACAGCCCATGGCCAGCACTGGGCTCAGCAAGGAACTTTTTCCCCCGGGGCACATTGGCACTGGTCCCCGGCGGTTTTTTGCCTTCCTCTGCAGTTCTCAGCACCGCCCCTTGCCACCATTTCTTTGGGCCATTTGGCCTGGGAGCCGGCTGCTCATGCTCCACCATGCTGGCAGCCGCAGCTGCCACTTCTCAGCTCTCCCTGCAGGTAACACAAGCGCCTGGCAGGGACCAGAGCGCTTCTCATGCATCCCTGCCCAAGAAGCACAGCAGCCAAACAAGTTGTGGAAGGCAAAAAGTCTGCTTGTCATCGCTACATGTCACGCTTTGGAAGAGATGCCACGGTACCACTCACCTCTTCTTCCTCTTCTTCCTCTTCTTCTTCTTCTTCTTCTTCTTCTTCTTCTTCTTCTTCTTCTTCTTCTTCTTCCTCCTCTTTTGTGCACGGTCAGTCCCACAAGTCCTTGTCAAGGTTCTCCCTCTGCAGGAACCGCGGACAGCTTGGCCTCTATTCCTGCTGCTGCTCTCTGCAGCTCTGGGACTTGCCTTTGCCAGCCTGCAAGGGATCTTTTCTCAGGCTAAACTGAAGAATGCCTCAGCCTACTTCTAGCTACACTTGGGCTTGAGCTAATGCTTGTGAGCCTGGGTTCTGAAACAGAGTCACAAAGGGAAAAAAAATGACACGAAGAAACATAACATGAATGAACATAAAATCAAGAAAATTAATAAATTAACAACAAAATAAAACAAAATTCATTGTGTTATGTGTCCTTGAAATTGATTTTGGAACTGAAACCCCTCTGTCCTTTCAGGCAAACAGTCTCTTAGATATTGGACTGGCGGACAGGAGAGAAGAGGAGAGGAGAGGAGAGGAGAGGAGAGGAGAGGAGAGGAGAGGAGAGGAGAGCAGTTCTGCTCTGTCAGGCCTGCAGTTCTGCGTGACAAGCCCTGAGCGAGCCCTGAGGCCTCCATACATGATACTACAGGCAGTATTGCTACTGGAAGTAAGGCTGCACTGGCAACAAATCCACACTGTATTTTGCAAAAAAGGGACTCTATTAGGTTGCTTACTCCCCTATGTTGTAGGTACAGGGACTGATTTGGAGCCAGCACCCCAAAGGCTTCCTCCAAAGGGCTGCACATATGCGGCTGTGTCAGCCCCATGTCACAATGCCAGCACCCGGCAACGCAGTGGTCACCAGGCCCCACGCAGGATCCAGAGGAGCAGCCTCCCGTGTCCACTGCCAGAGCTGGCCCGGGGGCAGCCCCAGCACATCTGACAGGAAGCACTTGAGGAGCTGCTGGAATCACAGGCCAGGGGCTGAGGGAAGAAAACCTTGCATGAGGCTGCTGGAGGTTCTCCGCTGCAAGACAATCTGCTGGCAGGGCCACCTTCCAAGCTCGGCTCATGGATGCAAATCCTTTTCAACTGGATAGCAGTGGCAAGACCAAGGCAATTCCTTCTTGAGGAGCACTGCAGAGCTCACCATCCTCATCTCCTACAGAGCAACGCTCAGGAGCCGTAAGAGATAGGATGTCGAGGCCTTGCAAGGGCTTGCAAGGGCTTGCAGTGCTTTGGAACACCCACTGGTGTCCTACACAGGGACAGCAAGGATTCTTGCCCACAAGGTCTATCAGCTCAGAGGCACTTGGGCACTCTGGCAAGTCCGCGACCTAGCTCCAGCTCAAGGGAGGATAGGGCTTGGGCAGCTCCTGGGAAGCATGAGCAGCCTGTGGGACAAGGAGCCAGGTCTGGCTCACATGCTCAGGGAACAGCCCATGGCCAGCACTGGGCTCAGCAAGGAACTTTTTCCCCCGGGGCACATTGGCACTGGTCCCCGGCGGTTTTTTGCCTTCCTCTGCAGTTCTCAGCACCGCCCCTTGCCACCATTTCTTTGGGCCATTTGGCCTGGGAGCCGGCTGCTCATGCTCCACCATGCTGCCAGCCGCAGCTGCCACTTCTCAGCTCTCCCTGCAGGTAACACAAGCGCCTGGCAGGGACCAGAGAGCTTCTCATGCATCCCTGCCCAAGAAGCACAGCAGCCAAACAAGTTGTGGAAGGCAAAAAGTCTGCTTGTCATCGCTACATGTCACGCTTTGGAAGAGATGCCACGGTACCACTCACCTCTTCTTCCTCTTCTTCCTCTTCTTCTTCTTCTTCTTCTTCTTCTTCCTCTTCTTCTTCTTCTTCTTCTTCTTCTTCTTCTTCTTCTTCTTCTTCTTCTTCCTCCTCTTTTGTGCACGGTCAGTCCCACAAGTCCTTGTCAAGGTTCTCCCTCTGCAGGAACCGCGGACAGCTTGGCCTCTATTCCTGCTGCTGCTCTCTGCAGCTCTGGGACTTGCCTTTGCCAGCCTGCAAGGGATCTTTTCTCAGGCTAAACTGAAGAATGCCTCAGCCTACTTCTAGCTACACTTGGGCTTGAGCTAATGCTTGTGAGCCTGGGTTCTGAAACAGAGTCACAAAGGGAAAAAAAATGACACGAAGAAACATAACATGAATGAACATAAAATCAAGAAAATTAATAAATTAACAACAAAATAAAACAAAATTCATTGTGTTATGTGTCCTTGAAATTGATTTTGGAACTGAAACCCCTCTGTCCTTTCAGGCAAACAGTCTCTTAGATATTGGACTGGCGGACAGGAGAGAAGAGGAGAGGAGAGGAGAGGAGAGCAGTTCTGCTCTGTCAGGCCTGCAGTTCTGCATGACAAGCCCTGAGCGAGCCCTGAGGCCTCCATACATGATACTACAGGCAGTATTGCTACTGGAAGTAAGGCTGCACTGGCAACAAATCCACACTGTATTTTGCAAAAAAGGGACTCTATTAGGTTGCTTACTCCCCTATGTTGTAGGTACAGGGACTGATTTGGAGCCAGCACCCCAAAGGCTTCCTCCAAAGGGCTGCACATATGCGGCTGTGTCAGCCCCATGTCACAATGCCAGCACCCGGCAACGCAGTGGTCACCAGGCCCCACGCAGGATCCAGAGGAGCAGCCTCCCGTGTCCACTGCCAGAGCTGGCCCGGGGGCAGCCCCAGCACATCTGACAGGAAGCACTTGAGGAGCTGCTGGAATCACAGGCCAGGGGCTGAGGGAAGAAAACCTTGCATGAGGCTGCTGGAGGTTCTCCGCTGCAAGACAATCTGCTGGCAGGGCCACCTTCCAAGCTCGGCTCATGGATGCAAATCCTTTTCAACTGGATAGCAGTGGCAAGACCAAGGCAATTCCTTCTTGAGGAGCACTGCAGAGCTCACCATCCTCATCTCCTACAGAGCAACGCTCAGGAGCTGTAAGAGATAGGATGTCGAGGCCTTGCAAGGGCTTGCAAGGGCTTGCAGTGCTTTGGAACACCCACTGGTGTCCTACACAGGGACAGCAAGGATTCTTGCCCACAAGGTCTATCAGCTCAGAGGCAGTTGGGCACTCTGGCAAGTCCGCGACCTAGCTCCAGCTCAAGGGAGGATAGGGCTTGGGCAGCTCCTGGGAAGCATGAGCAGCCT
Organism: Caloenas nicobarica; assembly: GCF_036013445.1. Lineage (NCBI taxonomy): Eukaryota > Metazoa > Chordata > Aves > Columbiformes > Columbidae > Caloenas > Caloenas nicobarica. Next base: position 56,451 of record NC_088250.1, read on the forward strand.
GTGGGACAAGGAGCCAGGTCTGGCTCACATGCTCAGGGAACAGCCCATGGCCAGCACTGGGCTCAGCAAGGAACTTTTTCCCCCGGGGCACATTGGCACTGGTCCCCGGCGGTTTTTTGCCTTCCTCTGCAGTTCTCAGCACCGCCCCTTGCCACCATTTCTTTGGGCCATTTGGCCTGGGAGCCGGCTGCTCATGCTCCACCATGCTGGCAGCCGCAGCTGCCACTTCTCAGCTCTCCCTGCAGCTAACACAAGCGCCTGGCAGGGACCAGAGAGCTTCTCATGCATCCCTGCCCAAGAAGCACAGCAGCCAAACAAGTTGTGGAAGGCAAAAAGTCTGCTTGTCATCGCTACATGTCACGCTTTGGAAGAGATGCCACGGTACCACTCACCTCTTCTTCCTCTTCTTCCTCTTCTTCTTCTTCTTCTTCTTCTTCTTCCTCTTCTTCTTCTTCTTCTTCTTCTTCTTCTTCTTCTTCTTCTTCTTCTTCTTCTTATTCTTCCTCCTCTATTGTGCACGGTCAGTCCCACAAGTCCTTGTCAAGGTTCTCCCTCTGCAGGAACCGCGGACAGCTTGGCCTCTATTCCTGCTGCTGCTCTCTGCAGCTCTGGGACTTGCCTTTGCCAGCCTGCAAGGGATCTTTTCTCAGGCTAAACTGAAGAATGCCTCAGCCTACTTCTAGCTACACTTGGGCTTGAGCTAATGCTTGTGAGCCTGGGTTCTGAAACAGAGTCACAAAGGGAAAAAAAATGACACGAAGAAACATAACATGAATGAACATAAAATCAAGAAAATTAATAAATTAACAACAAAATAAAACAAAATTCATTGTGTTATGTGTCCTTGAAATTGATTTTGGAACTGAAACCCCTCTGTCCTTTCAGGCAAACAGTCTCTTAGATATTGGACTGGCGGACAGGAGAGAAGAGGAGAGGAGAGGAGAGGAGAGGAGAGGAGAGGAGAGGAGAGGAGAGGAGAGGAGAGGAGAGCAGTTCTGCTCTGTCAGGCCTGCAGTTCTGCGTGACAAGCCCTGAGCGAGCCCTGAGGCCTCCATACATGATACTACAGGCAGTATTGCTACTGGAAGTAAGGCTGCACTGGCAACAAATCCACACTGTATTTTGCAAAAAAGGGACTCTATTAGGTTGCTTACTCCCCTATGTTGTAGGTACAGGGACTGATTTGGAGCCAGCACCCCAAAGGCTTCCTCCAAAGGGCTGCACATATGCGGCTGTGTCAGCCCCATGTCACAATGCCAGCACCCGGCAACGCAGTGGTCACCAGGCCCCACGCAGGATCCAGAGGAGCAGCCTCCCGTGTCCACTGCCAGAGCTGGCCCGGGGGCAGCCCCAGCACATCTGACAGGAAGCACTTGAGGAGCTGCTGGAATCACAGGCCAGGGGCTGAGGGAAGAAAACCTTGCATGAGGCTGCTGGAGGTTCTCCGCTGCAAGACAATCTGCTGGCAGGGCCACCTTCCAAGCTCGGCTCATGGATGCAAATCCTTTTCAACTGGATAGCAGTGGCAAGACCAAGGCAATTCCTTCTTGAGGAGCACTGCACAGCTCACCATCCTCATCTCCTACAGAGCAACGCTCAGGAGCTGTAAGAGATAGGATGTCGAGGCCTTGCAAGGGCTTGCAAGGGCTTGCAGTGCTTTGGAACACCCACTGGTGTCCTACACAGGGACAGCAAGGATTCTTGCCCACAAGGTCTATCAGCTCAGAGGCACTTGGGCACTCTGGCAAGTCCGCGACCTAGCTCCAGCTCAAGGGAGGATAGGGCTTGGGCAGCTCCTGGGAAGCATGAGCAGCCTGTGGGACAAGGAGCCAGGTCTGGCTCACATGCTCAGGGAACAGCCCATGGCCAGCACTGGGCTCAGCAAGGAACTTTTTCCCCCGGGGCACATTGGCACTGGTCCCCGGCGGTTTTTTGCCTTCCTCTGCAGTTCTCAGCACCGCCCCTTGCCACCATTTCTTTGGGCCATTTGGCCTGGGAGCCGGCTGCTCATGCTCCACCATGCTGGCAGCCGCAGCTGCCACTTCTCAGCTCTCCCTGCAGGTAACACAAGCGCCTGGCAGGGACCAGAGATCTTCTCATGCATCCCTGCCCAAGAAGCACAGCAGCCAAACAAGTTGTGGAAGGCAAAAAGTCTGCTTGTCATCGCTACATGTCACGCTTTGGAAGAGATGCCACGGTACCACTCACCTCTTCTTCCTCTTCTTCCTCTTCTTCTTCTTCTTCTTCTTCCTCTTCTTCTTCTTCTTCTTCTTCTTCTTCTTCTTCTTCTTCTTCTTCTTCTTCCTCCTCTTTTGTGCACGGTCAGTCCCACAAGTCCTTGTCAAGGTTCTCCCTCTGCAGGAACCGCGGACAGCTTGGCCTCTATTCCTGCTGCTGCTCTCTGCAGCTCTGGGACTTGCCTTTGCCAGCCTGCAAGGGATCTTTTCTCAGGCTAAACTGAAGAATGCCTCAGCCTACTTCTAGCTACACTTGGGCTTGAGCTAATGCTTGTGAGCCTGGGTTCTGAAACAGAGTCACAAAGGGAAAAAAAATGACACGAAGAAACATAACATGAATGAACATAAAATCAAGAAAATTAATCAATTAACAACAAAATAAAACAAAATTCATTGTGTTATGTGTCCTTGAAATTGATTTTGGAACTGAAACCCCTCTGTCCTTTCAGGCAAACAGTCTCTTAGATATTGGACTGGCGGACAGGAGAGAAGAGGAGAGGAGAGGAGAGGAGAGCAGTTCTGCTCTGTCAGGCCTGCAGTTCTGCGTGACAAGCCCTGAGCGAGCCCTGAGGCCTCCATACATGATACTACAGGCAGTATTGCTACTGGAAGTAAGGCTGCACTGGCAACAAATCCACACTGTATTTTGCAAAAAAGGGACTCTATTAGGTTGCTTACTCCCCTATGTTGTAGGTACAGGGACTGATTTGGAGCCAGCACCCCAAAGGCTTCCTCCAAAGGGCTGCACATATGCGGCTGTGTCAGCCCCATGTCACAATGCCAGCACCCGGCAACGCAGTGGTCACCAGGCCCCACGCAGGATCCAGAGGAGCAGCCTCCCGTGTCCACTGCCAGAGCTGGCCCGGGGGCAGCCCCAGCACATCTGACAGGAAGCACTTGAGGAGCTGCTGGAATCACAGGCCAGGGGCTGAGGGAAGAAAACCTTGCATGAGGCTGCTGGAGGTTCTCCGCTGCAAGACAATCTGCTGGCAGGGCCACCTTCCAAGCTCGGCTCATGGATGTAAATCCTTTTCAACTGGATAGCAGTGGCAAGACCAAGGCAATTCCTTCTTGAGGAGCACTGCAGAGCTCACCATCCTCATCTCCTACAGAGCAACGCTCAGGAGCTGTAAGAGATAGGATGTCGAGGCCTTGCAAGGGCTTGCAAGGGCTTGCAGTGCTTTGGAACACCCACTGGTGTCCTACACAGGGACAGCAAGGATTCTTGCCCACAAGGTCTATCAGCTCAGAGGCACTTGGGCACTCTGGCAAGTCCGCGACCTAGCTCCAGCTCAAGGGAGGATAGGGCTTGGGCAGCTCCTGGGAAGCATGAGCAGCCTGTGGGACAAGGAGCCAGGTCTGGCTCACATGCTCAGGGAACAGCCCATGGCCAGCACTGGGCTCAGCAAGGAACTTTTTCCCCCGGGGCACATTGGCACTGGTCCCCGGCGGTTTTTTGCCTTCCTCTGCACTTCTCAGCACCGCCCCTTGCCACCATTTCTTTGGGCCATTTGGCCTGGGAGCCGGCTGCTCATGCTCCACCATGCTGGCAGCCGCAGCTGCCACTTCTCAGCTCTCCCTGCAGGTAACACAAGCGCCTGGCAGGGACCAGAGCGCTTCTCATGCATCCCTGCCCAAGAAGCACAGCTGCCAAACAAGTTGTGGAAGGCAAAAAGTCTGCTTGTCATCGCTACATGTCACGCTTTGGAAGAGATGCCACGGTACCACTCACCTCTTCTTCCTCTTCTTCCTCTTCTTCTTCTTCTTCTTCTTCTTCTTCTTCTTCTTCTTCTTCTTCTTCTTCTTCTTCTTCTTCTTCCTCTTCTCCCTCTTCTTCTTCTTCTTCTTCTTCTTCTTCTTCTTCTTCTTCTTCTTCTTCTTCTTCTTCTTCTTCTTCTTCTTCTTCTTCTTCTTCTTCTTCTTCTTCCTCCTCTTTTGTGCACGGTCAGTCCCACAAGTCCTTGTCAAGGTTCTCCCTCTGCAGGAACCGCGGACAGCTTGGCCTCTATTCCTGCTGCTGCTCTCTGCAGCTCTGGGACTTGCCTTTGCCAGCCTGCAAGGGATCTTTTCTCAGGCTAAACTGAAGAATGCCTCAGCCTACTCCTGGCTACACTTGGGCTTGAGCTAATGCTTGTGAGCCTGGGTTCTGAAACAGAGTCACAAAGGGAAAAAAAATGACACGAAGAAACATAACATGAATGAACATAAAATCAAGAAATTAATAAATTAACAACAAAATAAAATAAAATTCATTGTGTTATGTGTCCTTGAAATTGATTTTGGAACTGAAACCCCTCTGTCCTTTCAGGCAAACAGTCTCTTAGATATTGGACTGGCGGACAGGAGAGAAGAGGAGAGGAGAGGAGAGGAGAGCAGTTCTGCTGTGTCAGGCCTGCAGTTCTGCGTGACAAGCCCTGAGCGAGCCCTGAGGCCTCCATACATGATACTACAGGCAGTATTGCTACTGGAAGTAAGGCTGCACTGGCAACAAATCCACACTGTATTTTGCAAAGAAGGGACTCTATTAGGTTGCTTACTCCCCTATGTTGTAGGTACAGGGACTGATTTGGAGCCAGCACCCCAAAGGCTTCCTCCAAAGGGCTGCACCTATGCGGCTGTGTCACCCCCATGTCACAATGCCAGCACCCGGCAACGCAGTGGTCACCAGGCCCCACGCAGGATCCAGAGGAGCAGCCTCCCCATCTCCAGAGCTGGCCCGGGGGCAGCCCCAGCACATCTGACAGGAAGCACTTGAGGAGCTGCTGGAATCACAGGCCAGGGGCTGAGGGAAGAAAACCTTGCATGAGGCTGCTGGATGTTCTCCGCTGCAAGACAATCTGCTGGCAGGGCCACCTTCCAAGCTCGGCTCATGGATGCAAATCCTTTTCAACTGGATAGCAGTGGCAAGACCAAGGCAATTCCTTCTTGAGGAGCACTGCAGAGCTCACCATCCTCATCTCCTACAGAGCAACGCTCAGGAGCCGTAAGAGATAGGATGTCGAGGCCTTGCAAGGGCTTGCAAGGGCTTGCAGTGCTTTGGAACACCCACTGGTGTCCTACACAGGGACAGCAAGGATTCTTGCCCACAAGGTCTATCAGCTCAGAGGCAGTTGGGCACTCTGGCAAGTCCGCGAGCTAGCTCCAGCTCCAAGGGAGGATAGGGCTTGGGCAGCTCCTGGGAAGCATGAGCAGCCTGTGGGACAAGGAGCCAGGTCTGGCTCACATGCTCAGGGAACAGCCCATGGCCAGCACTGGGCTCAGCAAGGAACTTTTTCCCCCGGGGCACATTGGCACTGGTCCCCAGCGGTTTTTTGCCTTCCTCTGCACTTCTCAGCACCGCCCCTTGCCACCATTTCTTTGGGCCATTTGGCCTGGGAGCCGGCTGCTCATGCTCCACCATGCTGGCAGCCGCAGCTGCCACTTCTCAGCTCTCCCTGCAGGTAACACAAGCGCCTGGCAGGGACCAGAGCGCTTCTCATGCATCCCTGCCCAAGAAGCACAGCAGCCAAACAAGTTGTGTAAGGCAAAAAGTCTGCTTGTCATCGCTACATGTCACGCTTTGGAAGAGATGCCACGGTACCACTCACCTCTTCTTCCTCTTCTTCCTCTTCTTCTTCTTCTTCTTCTTCTTCTTCTTCTTCTTCTTCTTCTTCTTCTTCTTCTTCTTCTTCTTCCTCCTCTTTTGTGCACGGTCAGTCCCACAAGTCCTTGTCAAGGTTCTCCCTCTGCAGGAACCGCGGACAGCTTGGCCTCTATTCCTGCTGCTGCTCTCTGCAGCTCTGGGACTTGCCTTTGCCAGCCTGCAAGGGATCTTTTCTCAGGCTAAACTGAAGAATGCCTCAGCCTACTTCTAGCTACACTTGGGCTTGAGCTAATGCTTGTGAGCCTGGGTTCTGAAACAGAGTCACAAAGGGAAAAAAAATGACACGAAGAAACATAACATGAATGAACATAAAATCAAGAAAATTAATAAATTAACAACAAAATAAAATAAAATTCATTGTGTTATGTGTCCTTGAAATTGATTTTGGAACTGAAACCCCTCTGTCATTTCAGGCAAACAGTCTCTTAGATATTGGACTGGCGGACAGGAGAGAAGAGGAGAGGAGAGGAGAGGAGAGGAGAGCAGTTCTGCTCTGTCAGGCCTGCAGTTCTGCGTGACAAGCCCTGAGCGAGCCCTGAGGCCTCCATACATGATACTACAGGCAGTATTGCTACTAGAAGGAAGGCTGCACTGGCAACAAATCCACACTGTATTTTGCAAAAAAGGGACTCTATTAGGTTGCTTACTCCCCTATGTTGTAGGTACAGGGACTGATTTGGAGCCAGCACCCCAAAGGCTTCCTCCAAAGGGCTGCACATATGCGGCTGTGTCACCCCCATGTCACAATGCCAGCACCCGGCAACGCAGTGGTCACGAGGCCCCACGCAGGATCCAGAGGAGCAGCCTCCCGTGTTCACTGCCAGAGCCGGCCCGGGGGCAGCCCCAGCACATCTGACAGGAAGCACTTGAGGAGCTGCTGGAATCACAGACCAGGGGCTGAGGGAAGAAAACCTTGCATGAGGCTGCTGGAGGTTCTCCGCTGCAAGACAATCTGCTGGCAGGGCCACCTTCCAAGCTCGGCTCATGGATGCAAATCCTTTTCAACTGGATAGCAGTGGCAAGACCAAGGCAATTCCTTCTTGAGGAGCACTGCAGAGCTCACCATCCTCATCTCCCACAGAGCAACGCTCAGGAGCCGTAAGAGATAGGATGTCGAGGGCTTTCAAGGGCTTGCAAGGGCTTGCAGTGCTTTGGAACACCCACTGGTGTCCTGCACAGGGACAGCAAGGATTCTTGCCCACAAGGTCTATCAGCTCAGAGGCAGTTGGGCACTCTGGCAAGTCCGCGACATAGCTCCAGCTCAAGGAAGGATAGGGCTTGGGCAGCTCCTGGGAAGCATGAGCAGCCTGTGGGACAAGGAGCCAGGTCTGGCTCACATGCTCAGGGAACAGCCCATGGCCAGCACTGGGCTCAGCAAGGAACTTTTTCCCCCGGGGCACATTGGCACTGGTCCCCGGCGGTTTTTTTGCCTTCCTCTGCAGTTCTCAGCACCGCCCCTTGCCACCATTTCTTTGGGCCATTTGGCCTGGGAGCCAGCTGCTCATGCTCCACCATGCTGGCAGCCGCAGCTGCCACTTCTCAGCTCTCCCTGCAGGTAACACAAGCGCCTGGCAGGGACCAGAGCGCTTCTCATGCATCCCTGCCCAAGAAGCACAGCAGCCAAACAAGTTGTGTAAGGCAAAAAGTCTGCTTGTCATCGCTACATGTCACGCTTCGGAAGAGATGCCACGGTACCACTCACCTCTTCTTCCTCTTCTTCCTCTTCTTCTTCTTCTTCTTCTTCTTCTTCTTCTTCTTCCTCCTCTTTTGTGCACGGTCAGTCCCACAAGTCCTTGTCAAGGTTCTCCCTCTGCAGGAACCGCGGACAGCTTGGCCTCTATTCCTGCTGCTGCTCTCTGCAGCTCTGGGACTTGCCTTTGCCAGCCTGCAAGGGATCTTTTCTCAGGCTAAACTGAAGAATGCCTCAGCCTACTCCTGGCTACACTTGGGCTTGAGCTAATGCTTGTGAGCCTGGCTTCTGAAACAGAGTCACAAAGGGAAAAAAAATGACACGAAGAAACATAACATGAATGAACATCAAATCAAGAAAATTAATAAATTAACAACAAAATAAAATAAAATCCATTGTGTTATGTGTCCTTGAAATTGATTTTGGAACTGAAACCCCTCTGTCCTTTCAGACAAACAGTCTCTTAGATATTGGACTGTCGGACAGGAGAGAAGAGAAGAGGAGAGGAGAGGAGAGGAGAGGAGAGGAGAGGAGAGGAGAGGAGAGGAGAGCAGTTCTGCTCTGTCAGGCCTGCAGTTCTGCGTGACAAGCCCTGAGCGAGCCCTGAGGCCTCCATACATGATACTACAGGCAGTATTGCTACTGGAAGTAAGGCTGCACTGGCAACAAATCCACACTGTCTTTTTGCAAAAAAGGGACTCTATTAGGTTGCTTACTCCCCTATGTTGTAGGTACAGGGACTGATTTGGAGCCAGCACCCCAAAGGCTTCCTCCAAAGGGCTGCACATATGCGGCTGTGTCAGCCCCATGTCACAATGCCAGCACCCGGCAACGCAGTGGTCACCAGGCCCCACGCAGGATCCAGAGGAGCAGCCTCCCGTGTCCACTGCCACAGCTGGCCCGGGGGCAGCCCCAGCACATCTGACAGGAAGCACTTGAGGAGCTGCTGGAATCACAGGCCAGGGGCTGAGGGAAGAAAACCTTGCATGAGGCTGCTGGAGGTTCTCCGCTGCAAGACAATCTGCTGGCAGGGCCACCTTCCAAGCTCGGCTCATGGATGCAAATCCTTTTCTACTGGATAGCAGTGGCAAGACCAAGGCAATTCCTTCTTGAGGAGCACTGCAGAGCTCACCATCCTCATCTCCCACAGAGCAACGCTCAGGAGCCGTAAGAGATAGGATGTCGAGGGCTTGCAAGGGCTTGCAAGGGCTTGCAGTGCTTTGGAACACCCACTGGTGTCCTACACAGGGACAGCAAGGATTCTTGCCCACAAGGTCTATCAGCTCAGAGGCACTTGGGCACTCTGGCAAGTCCGCCAGATAGCTCCAGCTCAAGGGAGGATAGGGCTTGGGCATCTCCTGGGAAGCATGAGCAGCCTGTGGGACAAGGAGCCAGGTCTGGCTCACATGCTCAGGGAACAGCCCATGGCCAGCACTGGGCTCAGCAAGGAACTTTTTCCCCCGGGGCACATTGGCACTGGTCCCCGGCGGTTTTTTGCCTTCCTCTGCAGTTCTCAGCACCTCCCCTTGCCACCTTTACTTTGGGCCATTTGGCCTGGGAGCCGGCTGCTCATGCTCCACCATGCTGGCAGCCGCAGCTGCCACTTCTCAGCTCTCCCTGCAGGTAACACAAGCGCCTGGCAGGGACCAGAGCGCTTCTCATGCATCCCTGCCCAAGAAGCACAGCAGCCAAACAAGTTGTGGAAGGCAAAAAGTCTGCTCGTCATCGCTACATGTCACGCTTTGGAAGAGATGCCACGGTACCACTCACCTCTTCTTCCTCTTCTTCCTCTTCGTCTTCTTCTTCTTCTTCTTCTTCTTCTTCTTCTTCTTCTTCTTCTTCTTCTCCTTCCTCCTCCTCTTTTGTGCATGGTCAGTCCCACAAGTCCTTGTCAAGGTTCTCCCTCTGCAGGAACCGCGGACAGCTTGGCCTCTATTCCTGCTGCTGCTCTCTGCAGCTCTGGGACTTGCCTTTGCCAGTCTGCAAGGGATCTTTTCTCAGGCTAAACTGAAGAATGCCTCAGCCTACTCCTGGCTACACTTGGGCTTGAGCTAATGCTTGTGAGCCTGGGTTCTGAAACAGAGTCACAAAGGGAAAAAACATGACACGAAGAAACATCACATGAATTAACATCAAATCAAGAAAATTAATAAATTAACAACAAAATAAAATAAAATCCATTGTGTTATGTGTCCTTGAAATTGATTTTGGAACTGAAACCCCTGTGTCCTTTCAGGCAAACAGTCTCTTAGATATTGGACTGTCGGACAGGAGAGAAGTGGAGAGGAGGGGAGAGGAGAGGAGAGGAGAGGAGAGGAGAGGAGAGGAGAGGAGAGGAGAGGAGAGGAGAGGAGAGGAGAGGAGAGCAGTTCTGCTCTGTCAGGCCTGCAGTTCTGCGTGACAAGCCCTGAGCGAGCCCTGAGGCCTCCATACATGATACTACAGGCAGTATTGCTACTGGAAGTAAGGCTGCACTGGCAACAAATCCACACTGTATTTTGCAAAAAAGGGACTCTATTAGGTTGCTTACTCCCCTATGTTGTAGGTACAGGGACTGATTTGGAGCCAGCACCCCAAAGGCTTCCTCCAAAGGGCTGCACATATGCGGCTGTGTCACCCCCATGTCACAATGCCAGCACCCGGCAACGCAGTGGTCACCAGGCCCCACGCAGGATCCAGAGGAGCAGCCTCCCGTGTCCACTGCCAGAGCTGGCCCGGGGGCAGCCCCAGCACATCTGATAGGAAGCACTTGAGGAGCTGCTGGAATCACAGGCCAGGGCCTGAGGGAAGAAAACCTTGCATGAGGCTGCTGGAGGTTCTCCGCTGCAAGACAGTCTGCTGGCAGGGCCACCTTCCAAGCTCGGCTCATGGATGCAAATCCTTTTCAACTGGATAGCAGTGGCAAGACCAAGGCAATTCCTTCTTGAGGAGCACTGCAGAGCTCACCATCCTCATCTCCTACAGAGCAACGCTCAGGAGCCGTAAGAGATAGGATGTCGAGGCCTTGCAAGGGCTTGCAAGGGCTTGCAGTGCTTTGGAACACCCACTGGTGTCCTACACAGGGACAGCAAGGATTCTTGCCCACAAGGTCTATCAGCTCAGAGGCACTTGGGCACTCTGGCAAGTCCGCGACCTAGCTCCAGCTCAAGGGAGGATAGGGCTTGGGCAGCTCCTGGGAAGCATGAGCAGCCTGTGGGACAAGGAGCCAGGTCTGGCTCACATGCTCAGGGAACAGCCCATGGCCAGCACTGGGCTCAGCAAGGAACTTTTTCTCCCGGGGCACATTGGCACTGGTCCCCGGCGGTTTTTTGCCTTCCTCTGCACTTCTCAGCACCGCCCCTTGCCACCATTTCTTTGGGCCATTTGGCCTGGGAGCCGGCTGCTCATGCTCCACCATGCTGGCAGCCGCAGCTGCCACTTCTCAGCTCTCCCTGCAGGTAACACAAGTGCCTGGCAGGGACCAGAGCGCTTCTCATGCATCCCTGGCCACGAAGCACAGCAGCCAAACAAGTTGTGGAAGGCAAAAAGTCTGCTCGTCATCGCTACATGTCACGCTTTGGAAGAGATGCCACGGTACCACTCACCTCTTCTTCCTCTTCTTCCTCTTCTTCTTCTTCTTCTTCTTCCTCCTCTTTTGTGCATGGTCAGTCCCACAAGTCCTTGTCAAGGTTCTCCCTCTGCAGGAACCGCGGACAGCTTGGCCTCTATTCCTGCTGCTGCTCTCTGCAGCTCTGGGACTTGCCTTTGCCAGCCTGCAAGGGATCTTTTCTCAGGCTAAACTGAAGAATGCCTCAGCCTACTCCTGGCTACACTTGGGCTTGAGCTAATGCTTGTGAGCCTGGGTTCTGAAACAGAGTCACAAAGGGAAAAAAATGACACGAAGAAACATAACATGAATTAACATAAAATCAAGAAAATTAATAAATTAACAACAAAATAAAATAAAATTCATTGTGTTATGTGTCCTTGAAATTGATTTTCGAACTGAAACCCCTCTGTCCTTTCAGGCAAACAGTCTCTTAGATATTAGACTGGCGGACAGGAGAGAAGAGGAGAGGAGAGGAGAGGAGAGGAGAGGAGAGGAGAGGAGAGGAGAGGAGAGGAGAGGAGAGGAGAGCAGTTCTGCTCTGTCAGGCCTGCAGTTCTGCGTGACAAGCCCTGAGCGAGCCCTGAGGCCTCCATACATGATACTACAGGCAGTATTGCTACTGGAAGCAAGGCTGCACTGGCAACAAATCCACACTGTATTTTGCAAAAAAGGGACTCTATTAGGTTGCTTCCTCCCCTATTTTGTAGGTACAGGGACTGATTTGGAGCCATCACCCCAAAGGCTTCCTCCAAAGGGCTGCACATATGCGGCTGTGTCAGCCCCATGTCACAATGCCAGCACCCGGCAACGCAGTGGTCACCAGGCCCCACGCAGGATCCAGAGGAGCAGCCTCCCGTGTCCACTGCCACAGCTGGCCCGGGGGCAGCCCCAGCACATCTGACAGGAAGCACTTGAGGAGCTGCTGGAATCACAAGCCAGGGGCTGAGGGAAGAAAACCTTGCATGAGGCTGCTGGAGGTTCTCCGCTGCAAGACAATCTGCTGGCAGGGCCACCTTCCAAGCTCGGCTCATGGATGCAAATCCTTTTCAACTGGATAGCAGTGGCAAGACCAAGGCAATTCCTTCTTGAGGAGCACTGCAGAGCTCACCATCCTCATCTCCTACAGAGCAACGCTCAGGAGCCGTAAGAGATAGGATGTCGAGGCCTTGCAAGGGCTTGCAAGGGCTTGCAGTGCTTTGGAACACCCACTGGTGTCCTACACAGGGACAGCAAGGATTCTTGCCCACAAGGTCTATCAGCTCAGAGGCACTTGGGCACTCTGGCAAGTCCGCGACCTAGCTCCAGCTCAAGGGAGGATAGGGCTTGGGCAGCTCCTGGGAAGCATGAGCAGCCTGTGGGACAAGGAGCCAGGTCTGGCTCACATGCTCAGGGAACAGCCCATGGCCAGCACTGGGCTCAGCAAGGAACTTTTTCCCCCGGGGCACATTGGCACTGGTCCCCGGCGGTTTTTTGCCTTCCTCTGCAGTTCTCAGCACGGCCCCTTGCCACCATTTCTTTGGGCCATTTGGCCTGGGAGCCGGCTGCTCATGCTCCACCATGCTGCCAGCCGCAGCTGCCACTTCTCAGCTCTCCCTGCAGGTAACACAAGTGCCTGGCAGGGACCAGAGTGCTTCTCATGCATCCCTGGCCACGAAGCACAGCAGCCAAACAAGTTGTGGAAGGCAAAAAGTCTGCTCGTCATCGCTACATGTCACGCTTTGGAAGAGATGCCACGGTACCACTCACCTCTTCTTCCTCTTCTTCCTCTTCCTCTTCTTCTTCTTCTTCTTCTTCTTCTTCTTCTTCTTCTTCCTCCTCTTTTGTGCACGGTCAGTCCCACAAGTCCTTGTCAAGGTTCTCCCTCTGCAGGAACCGTGGACAGCTTGGCCTCTATTCCTGCTGCTGCTCTCTGCAGCTCTGGGACTTGCCTTTGCCAGCCTGCAAGGGATCTTTTCTCAGGCTAAACTGAAGAATGCCTCAGCCTACTCCTGGCTACACTTGGGCTTGAGCTAATGCTTGTGAGCCTGGGTTCTGAAACAGAGTCACAAAGGGAAAAAAAATGACACGAAGAAACATAACATGAATTAACATCAAATCAAGAAAATTAATAAATTAACAACAAAATAAAATAAAATTCATTGTGTTATGTGTCCTTGAAATTGATTTTGGAACTGAAACCCCTGTGTCCTTTCAGGCAAACAGTCTCTTAGATATTGGACTGGCGGACAGGAGAGAAGAGGAGAGGAGAGGATAGGAGAGGAGAGGAGAGGAGAGGAGAGGAGAGGAGAGGAGAGGAGAGGAGAGCAGTTCTGCTCTGTCAGGCCTGCAGTTCTGCGTGACAAGCCCTGAGCGAGCCCTGAGGCCTCCATACATGATACTACAGGCAGTATTGCTACTGGAAGCAAGGCTGCACTGGCAACAAATCCACACTGTATTTTGCAAAAAAGGGACTCTATTAGGTTGCTTCCTCCCCTATTTTGTAGGTACAGGGACTGATTTGGAGCCATCACCCCAAAGGCTTCCTCCAAAGGGCTGCACATATGCGGCTGTGTCAGCCCCATGTCACAATGCCAGCACCCGGCAACGCAGTGGTCACCAGGCCCCACGCAGGATCCAGAGGAGCAGCCTCCCGTGTCCACTGCCACAGCTGGCCCGGGGGCAGCCCCAGCACATCTGACAGGAAGCACTTGAGGAGCTGCTGGAATCACAAGCCAGGGGCTGAGGGAAGAAAACCTTGCATGAGGCTGCTGGAGGTTCTCCGCTGCAAGACAATCTGCTGGCAGGGCCACCTTCCAAGCTCGGCTCATGGATGCAAATCCTTTTCAACTGGATAGCAGTGGCAAGACCAAGGCAATTCCTTCTTGAGGAGCACTGCAGAGCTCACCATCCTCATCTCCTACAGAGCAACGCTCAGGAGCCGTAAGAGATAGGATGTCGAGGCCTTGCAAGGGCTTGCAAGGGCTTGCAGTGCTTTGGAACACCCACTGGTGTCCTACACAGGGACAGCAAGGATTCTTGCCCACAAGGTCTATCAGCTCAGAGGCACTTGGGCACTCTGGCAAGTCCGCGACCTAGCTCCAGCTCAAGGGAGGATAGGGCTTGGGCAGCTCCTGGGAAGCATGAGCAGCCTGTGGGACAAGGAGCCAGGTCTGGCTCACATGCTCAGGGAACAGCCCATGGCCAGCACTGGGCTCAGCAAGGAACTTTTTCCCCCGGGGCACATTGGCACTGGTCCCCGGCGGTTTTTTGCCTTCCTCTGCAGTTCTCAGCACGGCCCCTTGCCACCATTTCTTTGGGCCATTTGGCCTGGGAGCCGGCTGCTCATGCTCCACCATGCTGCCAGCCGCAGCTGCCACTTCTCAGCTCTCCCTGCAGGTAACACAAGTGCCTGGCAGGGACCAGAGTGCTTCTCATGCATCCCTGGCCACGAAGCACAGCAGCCAAACAAGTTGTGGAAGGCAAAAAGTCTGCTCGTCATCGCTACATGTCACGCTTTGGAAGAGATGCCACGGTACCACTCACCTCTTCTTCCTCTTCTTCCTCTTCCTCTTCTTCTTCTTCTTCTTCTTCTTCTTCTTCTTCTTCTTCCTCCTCTTTTGTGCACGGTCAGTCCCACAAGTCCTTGTCAAGGTTCTCCCTCTGCAGGAACCGTGGACAGCTTGGCCTCTATTCCTGCTGCTGCTCTCTGCAGCTCTGGGACTTGCCTTTGCCAGCCTGCAAGGGATCTTTTCTCAGGCTAAACTGAAGAATGCCTCAGCCTACTCCTGGCTACACTTGGGCTTGAGCTAATGCTTGTGAGCCTGGGTTCTGAAACAGAGTCACAAAGGGAAAAAAAATGACACGAAGAAACATAACATGAATTAACATCAAATCAAGAAAATTAATAAATTAACAACAAAATAAAATAAAATTCATTGTGTTATGTGTCCTTGAAATTGATTTTGGAACTGAAACCCCTGTGTCCTTTCAGGCAAACAGTCTCTTAGATATTGGACTGGCGGACAGGAGAGAAGAGGAGAGGAGAGGATAGGAGAGGAGAGGAGAGGAGAGGAGAGGAGAGGAGAGGAGAGGAGAGGAGAGCAGTTCTGCTCTGTCAGGCCTGCAGTTCTGCGTGACAAGCCCTGAGCGAGCCCTGAGGCCTCCATACATGATACTACAGGCAGTATTGCTACTGGAAGTAAGGCTGCACTGGCAACAAATCCACACTGTATTTTGCAAAAAAGGGACTCTATTAGGTTGCTTACTCCCCTATGTTGTAGGTACAGGGACTGATTTGGAGCCAGCACCCCAAAGGCTTCCTCCAAAGGGCTGCACATATGCGGCTGTGTCACCCCCATGTCACAATGCCAGCACCCGGCAACGCAGTGGTCACCAGGCCCCACGCAGGATCCAGAGGAGCAGCCTCCCGTGTCCACTGCCAGAGCTGGCCCGGGGGCAGCCCCAGCACATCTGACAGGAAGCACTTGAGGAGCTGCTGGAATCACAGGCCAGGGGCTGAGGGAAGAAAACCTTGCATGAGGCTGCTGGAGGTTCTCCGCTGCAAGACAATCTGCTGGCAGGGCCACCTTCCAAGCTCGGCTCATGGATGCAAATCCTTTTCTACTGGATAGCAGTGGCAAGACCAAGGCAATTCCTTCTTGAGGAGCACTGCAGAGCTCACCATCCTCATCTCCCACAGAGCAACGCTCAGGAGCCGTAAGAGATAGGATGTCGAGGCCTTGCAAGGGCTTGCAAGGGCTTGCAGTGCTTTGGAACACCCACTGGTGTCCTACACAGGGACAGCAAGGATTCTTGCCCACAAGGTCTAACAGCTCAGAGGCAGTTGGGCACTCTGGCAAGTCCGCCAGATAGCTCCAGCTCAAGGGAGGATAGGGCTTGGGCATCTCCTGGGAAGCATGAGCAGCCTGTGGGACAAGGAGCCAGGTCTGGCTCACATGCTCAGGGAACAGCCCATGGCCAGCACTGGGCTCAGCAAGGAACTTTTTCCCCCGGGGCACATTGGCACTGGTCCCCGGCGGTTTTTTGCCTTCCTCTGCACTTCTCAGCACCGCCCCTTGCCACCTTTTCTTTGGGCCATTTGGCCTGGGAGCCGGCTGCTCATGCTCCACCATGCTGGCAGCCGCAGCTGCCACTTCTCAGCTCTCCCTGCAGCTAACACAAGCGCCTGGCAGGGACCAGAGCGCTTCTCATGCATCCCTGCCCAAGAAGCACAGCAGCCAAACAAGTTGTGGAAGGCAAAAAGTCTGCTTGTCATCGCTACATGTCACGCTTTGGAAGAGATGCCACGGTACCACTCACCTCTTCTTCCTCTTCTTCCTCTTCTTCTTCTTCTTCTTCTTCTTCTTCTTCTTCTTCTTCTTCTTCTTCTTCTTCTTCTTCTTCTTCTCCTTCCTCCTCCTCTTTTGTGCATGGTCAGTCCCACAAGTCCTTGTCAAGGTTCTCCCTCTGCAGGAACCGCGGACAGCTTGGCCTCTATTCCTGCTGCTGCTCTCTGCAGCTCTGGGACTTGCCTTTGCCAGCCTGCAAGGGATCTTTTCTCAGGCTAAACTGAAGAATGCCTCAGCCTACTCCTGGCTACACTTGGGCTTGAGCTAATGCTTGTGAGCCTGGGTTCTGAAACAGAGTCACAAAGGGAAAAAAAATGACACGAAGAAACATAACATGAATTAACATAAAATCAAGAAAATTAATAAATTAACAACAAAATAAAATAAAATCCATTGTGTTATGTGTCCTTGAAATTGATTTTGGAACTGAAACCCCTGTGTCCTTTCAGGCAAACAGTCTCTTAGATATTGGACTGTCGGACAGGAGAGAAGTGGAGAGGAGGGGAGAGGAGAGGAGAGGAGAGGAGAGGAGAGGAGAGGAGAGGAGAGGAGAGGAGAGCAGTTCTGCTCTGTCAGGCCTGCAGTTCTGCGTGACAAGCCCTGAGCGAGCCCTGAGGCCTCCATACATGATACTACAGGCAGTATTGCTACTGGAAGTAAGGCTGCACTGGCAACAAATCCACACTGTATTTTGCAAAAAAGGGACTCTATTAGGTTGCTCTACTCCCCTATGTTGTAGGTACAGGGACTGATTTGGAGCCAGCACCCCAAAGGCTTCCTCCAAAGGGCTGCACATATGCGGCTGTGTCACCCCCATGTCACAATGCCAGCACCCGGCAACGCAGTGGTCACCAGGCCCCACGCAGGATCCAGAGGAGCAGCCTCCCGTGTCCACTGCCAGAGCTGGCCCGGAGGCAGCCCCAGCACATCTGATAGGAAGCACTTGAGGAGCTGCTGGAATCACAGGCCAGGGCCTGAGGGAAGAAAACCTTGCATGAGGCTGCTGGAGGTTCTCCGCTGCAAGACAGTCTGCTGGCAGGGCCACCTTCCAAGCTCGGCTCATGGATGCAAATCCTTTTCAACTGGATAGCAGTGGCAAGACCAAGGCAATTCCTTCTTGAGGAGCACTGCACAGCTCACCATCCTCATCTCCTACAGAGCAACGCTCAGGAGCCGTAAGAGATAGGATGTCGAGGCCTTGCAAGGGCTTGCAAGGGCTTGCAGTGCTTTGGAACACCCACTGGTGTCCTACACAGGGACAGCAAGGATTCTTGCCCACAAGGTCTATCAGCTCAGAGGCACTTGGGCACTCTGGCAAGTCCGCGACCTAGCTCCAGCTCAAGGGAGGATAGGGCTTGGGCAGCTCCTGGGAAGCATGAGCAGCCTGTGGGACAAGGAGCCAGGTCTGGCTCACATGCTCAGGGAACAGCCCATGGCCAGCACTGGGCTCAGCAAGGAACTTTTTCTCCCGGGGCACATTGGCACTGGTCCCTGGCGGTTTTTTGCCTTCCTCTGCAGTTCTCAGCACCGCCCCTTGCCACCATTTCTTTGGGCCATTTGGCCTGGGAGCCGGCTGCTCATGCTCCACCATGCTGGCAGCCGCAGCTGCCACTTCTCAGCTCTCCCTGCAGCTAACACAAGCGCCTGGCAGGGACCAGAGCGCTTCTCATGCATCCCTGCCCAAGAAGCACAGCAGCCAAACAAGTTGTGGAAGGCAAAAAGTCTGCTCGTCATCCCTACATGTCACGCTTTGGAAGAGATGCCACGGTACCACTCACCTCTTCTTCCTCTTCTTCCTCTTCTTCTTCTTCTTCTTCTTCTTCTTCTTCTTCTTCTTCTTCTTCTTCTTCTTCTTCTCCTTCCTCCTCCTCTTTTGTGCATGGTCAGTCCCACAAGTCCTTGTCAAGGTTCTCCCTCTGCAGGAACCGCGGACAGCTTGGCCTCTATTCCTGCTGCTGCTCTCTGCAGCTCTGGGACTTGCCTTTGCCAGCCTGCAAGGGATCTTTTCTCAGGCTAAACTGAAGAATGCCTCAGCCTACTCCTGGCTACACTTGGGCTTGAGCTAATGCTTGTGAGCCTGGGTTCTGAAACAGAGTCACAAAGGGAAAAAAAATGACACGAAGAAACATAACATGAATTAACATCAAATCAAGAAAATTAATAAATTAACAACAAAATAAAATAAAATCCATTGTGTTATGTGTCCTTGAAATTGATTTTGGAACTGAAACCCCTGTGTCCTTTCAGGCAAACAGTCTCTTAGATATTGGACTGTCGGACAGGAGAGAAGTGGAGAGGAGGGGAGAGGAGAGGAGAGGAGAGCAGTTCTGCTCTGTCAGGCCTGCAGTTCTGCGTGACAAGCCCTGAGCGAGCCCTGAGGCCTCCATACATGATACTACAGGCAGTATTGCTACTGGAAGTAAGGCTGCACTGGCAACAAATCCACACTGTATTTTGCAAAAAAGGGACTCTATTAGGTTGCTTACTCCCCTATGTTGTAGGTACAGGGACTGATTTGGAGCCAGCACCCCAAAGGCTTCCTCCAAAGGGCTGCACATATGCGGCTGTGTCACCCCCATGTCACAATGCCAGCACCCGGCAACGCAGTGGTCACCAGGCCCCACGCAGGATCCAGAGGAGCAGCCTCCCGTGTCCACTGCCAGAGCTGGCCCGGGGGCAGCCCCAGCACATCTGACAGGAAGCACTTGAGGAGCTGCTGGAATCACAGGCCAGGGGCTGAGGGAAGAAAACCTTGCATGAGGCTGCTGGAGGTTCTCCGCTGCAAGACAATCTGCTGGCAGGGCCACCTTCCAAGCTCGGCTCATGGATGCAAATCCTTTTCAACTGGATAGCAGTGGCAAGACCAAGGCAATTCCTTCTTGAGGAGCACTGCAGAGCTCACCATCCTCATCTCCTACAGAGCAACGCTCAGGAGCCGTAAGAGATAGGATGTCGAGGGCTTGCAAGGGCTTGCAAGGGCTTGCAGTGCTTTGGAACACCCACTGGTGTCCTACACAGGGACAGCAAGGATTCTTGCCCACAAGGTCTATCAGCTCAGAGGCAGTTGGGCACTCTGGCAAGTCCGCGACCTAGCTCCAGCTCAAGGGAGGATAGGGCTTGGGCAGCTCCTGGGAAGCATGAGCAGCCTGTGGGACAAGGAGCCAGGTCTGGCTCACATGCTCAGGGAACAGCCCATGGCCAGCACTGGGCTCAGCAAGGAACTTTTTCCCCCGGGGCACATTGGCACTGGTCCCCGGCGGTTTTTTGCCTTCCTCTGCACTTCTCAGCACCGCCCCTTGCCACCATTTCTTTGGGCCATTTGGCCTGGGAGCCGGCTGCTCATGCTCCACCATGCTGGCAGCCGCAGCTGCCACTTCTCAGCTCTCCCTGCAGGTAACACAAGCGCCTGGCAGGGACCAGAGCGCTTCTCATGCATCCCTGCCCAAGAAGCACAGCAGCCAAACAAGTTGTGGAAGGCAAAAAGTCTGCTTGTCATGGCTACATGTCACACTTTGGAAGAGATGCCACGGTACCACTCACCTCTTCTTCCTCTTCTTCCTCTTCTTCTTCTTCTTCTTCTTCTTCTTCTTCTTCTTCTTCTTCTTCTTCTTCTTCTTCTCCTTCCTCCTCCTCTTTTGTGCATGGTCAGTCCCACAAGTCCTTGTCAAGGTTCTCCCTCTGCAGGAACCGCGGACAGCTTGGCCTCTATTCCTGCTGCTGCTCTCTGCAGCTCTGGGACTTGCCTTTGCCAGCCTGCAAGGGATCTTTTCTCAGGCTAAACTGAAGAATGCCTCAGCCTACTCCTGGCTACACTTGGGCTTGAGCTAATGCTTGTGAGCCTGGGTTCTGAAACAGAGTCACAAAGGGAAAAAAAATGACACGAAGAAACATAACATGAATTAACATCAAATCAAGAAAATTAATAAATTAACAACAAAATAAAATAAAATCCATTGTGTTATGTGTCCTTGAAATTGATTTTGGAACTGAAACCCCTCTGTCCTTTCAGGCAAACTGTCTCTTAGATATTGGACTGGCGGACAGGAGAGAAGTGGAGAGGAGGGGAGAGGAGAGGAGAGGAGAGCAGTTCTGCTCTGTCAGGCCTGCAGTTCTGCGTGACAAGCCCTGAGCGAGCCCTGAGGCCTCCATACATGATACTACAGGCAGTATTGCTACTGGAAGTAAGGCTGCACTGGCAACAAATCCACACTGTATTTTGCAAAAAAGGGACTCTATTAGGTTGCTTACTCCCCTATGTTGTAGGTACAGGGACTGATTTGGAGCCAGCACCCCAAAGGCTTCCTCCAAAGGGCTGCACATATGCGGCTGTGTCACCCCCATGTCACAATGCCAGCACCCGGCAACGCAGTGGTCACCAGGCCCCACGCAGGATCCAGAGGAGCAGCCTCCCGTGTCCACTGCCAGAGCTGGCCCGGGGGCAGCCCCAGCACATCTGACAGGAAGCACTTGAGGAGCTGCTGGAATCACAGGCCAGGGGCTGAGGGAAGAAAACCTTGCATGAGGCTGCTGGAGGTTCTCCGCTGCAAGACAATCTGCTGGCAGGGCCACCTTCCAAGCTCGGCTCATGGATGCAAATCCTTTTCAACTGGATAGCAGTGGCAAGACCAAGGCAATTCCTTCTTGAGGAGCACTGCAGAGCTCACCATCCTCATCTCCTACAGAGCAACGCTCAGGAGCCGTAAGAGATAGGATGTCGAGGCCTTGCAAGGGCTTGCAAGGGCTTGCAGTGCTTTGGAACACCCACTGGTGTCCTACACAGGGACAGCAAGGATTCTTGCCCACAAGGTCTATCAGCTCAGAGGCAGTTGGGCACTCTGGCAAGTCCGCGACCTAGCTCCAGCTCAAGGGAGGATAGGGCTTGGGCAGCTCCTGGGAAGCATGAGCAGCCTGTGGGACAAGGAGCCAGGTCTGGCTCACATGCTCAGGGAACAGCCCATGGCCAGCACTGGGCTCAGCAAGGAACTTTTTCCCCCGGGGCACATTGGCACTGGTCCCCGGCGGTTTTTTGCCTTCCTCTGCACTTCTCAGCACCGCCCCTTGCCACCATTTCTTTGGGCCATTTGGCCTGGGAGCCGGCTGCTCATGCTCCACCATGCTGGCAGCCGCAGCTGCCACTTCTCAGCTCTCCCTGCAGGTAACACAAGCGCCTGGCAGGGACCAGAGCGCTTCTCATGCATCCCTGCCCAAGAAGCACAGCAGCCAAACAAGTTGTGGAAGGCAAAAAGTCTGCTTGTCATGGCTACATGTCACACTTTGGAAGAGATGCCACGGTACCACTCACCTCTTCTTCCTCTTCTTCCTCTTCTTCTTCTTCTTCTTCTTCTTCTTCTTCTTCTTCTTCTTCTTCTTCTTCTTCTTCTCCTTCCTCCTCCTCTTTTGTGCATGGTCAGTCCCACAAGTCCTTGTCAAGGTTCTCCCTCTGCAGGAACCGCGGACAGCTTGGCCTCTATTCCTGCTGCTGCTCTCTGCAGCTCTGGGACTTGCCTTTGCCAGCCTGCAAGGGATCTTTTCTCAGGCTAAACTGAAGAATGCCTCAGCCTACTCCTGGCTACACTTGGGCTTGAGCTAATGCTTGTGAGCCTGGGTTCTGAAACAGAGTCACAAAGGGAAAAAAAATGACACGAAGAAACATAACATGAATTAACATCAAATCAAGAAAATTAATAAATTAACAACAAAATAAAATAAAATCCATTGTGTTATGTGTCCTTGAAATTGATTTTGGAACTGAAACCCCTCTGTCCTTTCAGGCAAACTGTCTCTTAGATATTGGACTGGCGGACAGGAGAGAAGTGGAGAGGAGGGGAGAGGAGAGGAGAGGAGAGCAGTTCTGCTCTGTCAGGCCTGCAGTTCTGCGTGACAAGCCCTGAGCGAGCCCTGAGGCCTCCATACATGATACTACAGGCAGTATTGCTACTGGAAGTAAGGCTGCACTGGCAACAAATCCACACTGTATTTTGCAAAAAAGGGACTCTATTAGGTTGCTTACTCCCCTATGTTGTAGGTACAGGGACTGATTTGGAGCCAGCACCCCAAAGGCTTCCTCCAAAGGGCTGCACATATGCGGCTGTGTCACCCCCATGTCACAATGCCAGCACCCGGCAACGCAGTGGTCACCAGGCCCCACGCAGGATCCAGAGGAGCAGCCTCCCATGTCCACTGCCAGAGCTGGCCCGGGGGCAGCCCCAGCACATCTGACAGGAAGCACTTGAGGAGCTGCTGGAATCACAGGCCAGGGGCTGAGGGAAGAAAACCTTGCATGAGGCTGCTGGAGGTTCTCCGCTGCAAGACAATCTGCTGGCAGGGCCACCTTCCAAGCTCGGCTCATGGATGCAAATCCTTTTCTACTGGATAGCAGTGGCAAGACCAAGGCAATTCCTTCTTGAGGAGCACTGCAGAGCTCACCATCCTCATCTCCCACAGAGCAACGCTCAGGAGCCGTAAGAGGTAGGATGTCGAGGCCTTGCAAGGGCTTGCAAGGGCTTGCAGTGCTTTGGAACACCCACTGGTGTCCTACACAGGGACAGCAAGGATTCTTGCCCACAAGGTCTATCAGCTCAGAGGCACTTGGGCACTCTGGCAAGTCCGCCAGATAGCTCCAGCTCAAGGTAGGATAGGGCTTGGGCATCTCCTGGGAAGCATGAGCAGCCTGTGGGACAAGGAGCCAGGTCTGGCTCACATGCTCAGGGAACAGCCCATGGCCAGCACTGGGCTCAGCAAGGAACTTTTTCCCCCGGGGCACATTGGCACTGGTCCCCGGCGGTTTTTTGCCTTCCTCTGCAGTTCTCAGCACCTCCCCTTGCCACCTTTACTTTGGGCCATTTGGCCTGGGAGCCGGCTGCTCATGCTCCACCATGCTGGCAGCCGCAGCTGCCACTTCTCAGCTCTCCCTGCAGGTAACACAAGCGCCTGGCAGGGACCAGAGCGCTTCTCATGCATCCCTGCCCAAGAAGCACAGCAGCCAAACAAGTTGTGGAAGGCAAAAAGTCTGCTCGTCATCGCTACATGTCACGCTTTGGAAGAGATGCCACGGTACCACTCACCTCTTCTTCCTCTTCTTCCTCTTCTTCTTCTTCTTCTTCTTCTTCTTCTTCTTCTTCTTCTTCTTCTTCTTCTTCTTCTTCTTCTTCTTCTTCTCCTTCCTCCTCCTCTTTTGTGCATGGTCAGTCCCACAAGTCCTTGTCAAGGTTCTCCCTCTGCAGGAACCGCGGACAGCTTGGCCTCTATTCCTGCTGCTGCTCTCTGCAGCTCTGGGACTTGCCTTTGCCAGCCTGCAAGGGATCTTTTCTCAGGCTAAACTGAAGAATGCCTCAGCCTACTCCTGGCTACACTTGGGCTTGAGCTAATGCTTGTGAGCCTGGGTTCTGAAACAGAGTCACAAAGGGAAAAAAAATGACACGAAGAAACATAACATGAATTAACATCAAATCAAGAAAATTAATAAATTAAAAACAAAATAAAATAAAATCCATTGTGTTATGTGTCCTTGAAATTGATTTTGGAACTGAAACCCCTGTGTCCTTTCAGGCAAACAGTCTCTTAGATATTGGACTGTCGGACAGGAGAGAAGTGGAGAGGAGGGGAGAGGAGAGGAGAGGAGAGGAGAGGAGAGGAGAGGAGAGGAGAGGAGAGGAGAGCAGTTCTGCTCTGTCAGGCCTGCAGTTCTGCGTGACAAGCCCTGAGCGAGCCCTGAGGCCTCCATACATGATACTACAGGCAGTATTGCTACTGGAAGCAAGGCTGCACTGGCAACAAATCCACACTGTATTTTGCAAAAAAGGGACTCTATTAGGTTGCTTCCTCCCCTATTTTGTAGGTACAGGGACTGATTTGGAGCCATCACCCCAAAGGCTTCCTCCAAAGGGCTGCACATATGCGGCTGTGTCAGCCCCATGTCACAATGCCAGCACCCGGCAACGCAGTGGTCACCAGGCCCCACGCAGGATCCAGAGGAGCAGCCTCCCGTGTCCACTGCCACAGCTGGCCCGGGGGCAGCCCCAGCACATCTGACAGGAAGCACTTGAGGAGCTGCTGGAATCACAGGCCAGGGGCTGAGGGAAGAAAACCTTGCATGAGGCTGCTGGAGGTTCTCCGCTGCAAGACAATCTGCTGGCAGGGCCACCTTCCAAGCTCGGCTCATGGATGCAAATCCTTTTCAACTGGATAGCAGTGGCAAGACCAAGGCAATTCCTTCTTGAGGAGCACTGCAGAGCTCACCATCCTCATCTCCTACAGAGCAACGCTCAGGAGCCGTAAGAGATAGGATGTCGAGGCCTTGCAAGGGCTTGCAAGGGCTTGCAGTGCTTTGGAACACCCACTGGTGTCCTACACAGGGACAGCAAGGATTCTTGCCCACAAGGTCTATCAGCTCAGAGGCACTTGGGCACTCTGGCAAGTCCGCGACCTAGCTCCAGCTCAAGGGAGGATAGGGCTTGGGCAGCTCCTGGGAAGCATGAGCAGCCTGTGGGACAAGGAGCCAGGTCTGGCTCACATGCTCAGGGAACAGCCCATGGCCAGCACTGGGCTCAGCAAGGAACTTTTTCCCCCGGGGCACATTGGCACTGGTCCCCGGCGGTTTTTTGCCTTCCTCTGCAGTTCTCAGCACGGCCCCTTGCCACCATTTCTTTGGGCCATTTGGCCTGGGAGCCGGCTGCTCATGCTCCACCATGCTGGCAGCCGCAGCTGCCACTTCTCAGCTCTCCCTGCAGGTAACACAAGTGCCTGGCAGGGACCAGAGTGCTTCTCATGCATCCCTGGCCACGAAGCACAGCAGCCAAACAAGTTGTGGAAGGCAAAAAGTCTGCTCGTCATCGCTACATGTCACGCTTTGGAAGAGATGCCACGGTACCACTCACCTCTTCTTCCTCTTCTTCCTCTTCCTCTTCTTCTTCTTCTTCTTCTTCTTCTTCTTCTTCTTCTTCTTCTTCTTCTTCTTCCTCCTCTTTTGTGCACGGTCAGTCCCACAAGTCCTTGTCAAGGTTCTCCCTCTGCAGGAACCGTGGACAGCTTGGCCTCTATTCCTGCTGCTGCTCTCTGCAGCTCTGGGACTTGCCTTTGCCAGCCTGCAAGGGATCTTTTCTCAGGCTAAACTGAAGAATGCCTCAGCCTACTCCTGGCTACACTTGGGCTTGAGCTAATGCTTGTGAGCCTGGGTTCTGAAACAGAGTCACAAAGGGAAAAAAAATGACACGAAGAAACATAACATGAATTAACATCAAATCAAGAAAATTAATAAATTAACAACAAAATAAAATAAAATTCATTGTGTTATGTGTCCTTGAAATTGATTTTGGAACTGAAACCCCTGTGTCCTTTCAGGCAAACAGTCTCTTAGATATTGGACTGGCGGACAGGAGAGAAGAGGAGAGGAGAGGATAGGAGAGGAGAGGAGAGGAGAGGAGAGGAGAGGAGAGGAGAGGAGAGCAGTTCTGCTCTGTCAGGCCTGCAGTTCTGCGTGACAAGCCCTGAGCGAGCCCTGAGGCCTCCATACATGATACTACAGGCAGTATTGCTACTGGAAGTAAGGCTGCACTGGCAACAAATCCACACTGTATTTTGCAAAAAAGGGACTCTATTAGGTTGCTTACTCCCCTATGTTGTAGGTACAGGGACTGATTTGGAGCCAGCACCCCAAAGGCTTCCTCCAAAGGGCTGCACATATGCGGCTGTGTCACCCCCATGTCACAATGCCAGCACCCGGCAACGCAGTGGTCACCAGGCCCCACGCAGGATCCAGAGGAGCAGCCTCCCGTGTCCACTGCCAGAGCTGGCCCGGGGGCAGCCCCAGCACATCTGACAGGAAGCACTTGAGGAGCTGCTGGAATCACAGGCCAGGGGCTGAGGGAAGAAAACCTTGCATGAGGCTGCTGGAGGTTCTCCGCTGCAAGACAATCTGCTGGCAGGGCCACCTTCCAAGCTCGGCTCATGGATGCAAATCCTTTTCTACTGGATAGCAGTGGCAAGACCAAGGCAATTCCTTCTTGAGGAGCACTGCAGAGCTCACCATCCTCATCTCCCACAGAGCAACGCTCAGGAGCCGTAAGAGATAGGATGTCGAGGCCTTGCAAGGGCTTGCAAGGGCTTGCAGTGCTTTGGAACACCCACTGGTGTCCTACACAGGGACAGCAAGGATTCTTGCCCACAAGGTCTAACAGCTCAGAGGCAGTTGGGCACTCTGGCAAGTCCGCCAGATAGCTCCAGCTCAAGGGAGGATAGGGCTTGGGCATCTCCTGGGAAGCATGAGCAGCCTGTGGGACAAGGAGCCAGGTCTGGCTCACATGCTCAGGGAACAGCCCATGGCCAGC
This sequence comes from Caloenas nicobarica, assembly GCF_036013445.1. Taxonomy (NCBI): domain Eukaryota; kingdom Metazoa; phylum Chordata; class Aves; order Columbiformes; family Columbidae; genus Caloenas; species Caloenas nicobarica. The sequence continues at coordinate 83,262 of NC_088250.1, forward strand.
ACTGGGCTCAGCAAGGAACTTTTTCCCCCGGGGCACATTGGCACTGGTCCCCGGCGGTTTTTTGCCTTCCTCTGCACTTCTCAGCACCGCCCCTTGCCACCTTTTCTTTGGGCCATTTGGCCTGGGAGCCGGCTGCTCATGCTCCACCATGCTGGCAGCCGCAGCTGCCACTTCTCAGCTCTCCCTGCAGCTAACACAAGCGCCTGGCAGGGACCAGAGCGCTTCTCATGCATCCCTGCCCAAGAAGCACAGCAGCCAAACAAGTTGTGGAAGGCAAAAAGTCTGCTTGTCATCGCTACATGTCACGCTTTGGAAGAGATGCCACGGTACCACTCACCTCTTCTTCCTCTTCTTCCTCTTCTTCTTCTTCTTCTTCTTCTTCTTCTTCTTCTTCTTCTTCTTCTTCTTCTTCTTCTTCTTCTTCTCCTTCCTCCTCCTCTTTTGTGCATGGTCAGTCCCACAAGTCCTTGTCAAGGTTCTCCCTCTGCAGGAACCGCGGACAGCTTGGCCTCTATTCCTGCTGCTGCTCTCTGCAGCTCTGGGACTTGCCTTTGCCAGCCTGCAAGGGATCTTTTCTCAGGCTAAACTGAAGAATGCCTCAGCCTACTCCTGGCTACACTTGGGCTTGAGCTAATGCTTGTGAGCCTGGGTTCTGAAACAGAGTCACAAAGGGAAAAAAAATGACACGAAGAAACATAACATGAATTAACATCAAATCAAGAAAATTAATAAATTAACAACAAAATAAAATAAAATCCATTGTGTTATGTGTCCTTGAAATTGATTTTGGAACTGAAACCCCTGTGTCCTTTCAGGCAAACAGTCTCTTAGATATTGGACTGTCGGACAGGAGAGAAGTGGAGAGGAGGGGAGAGGAGAGGAGAGGAGAGGAGAGGAGAGGAGAGGAGAGCAGTTCTGCTCTGTCAGGCCTGCAGTTCTGCGTGACAAGCCCTGAGCGAGCCCTGAGGCCTCCATACATGATACTACAGGCAGTATTGCTACTGGAAGTAAGGCTGCACTGGCAACAAATCCACACTGTATTTTGCAAAAAAGGGACTCTATTAGGTTGCTCTACTCCCCTATGTTGTAGGTACAGGGACTGATTTGGAGCCAGCACCCCAAAGGCTTCCTCCAAAGGGCTGCACATATGCGGCTGTGTCACCCCCATGTCACAATGCCAGCACCCGGCAACGCAGTGGTCACCAGGCCCCACGCAGGATCCAGAGGAGCAGCCTCCCGTGTCCACTGCCAGAGCTGGCCCGGAGGCAGCCCCAGCACATCTGATAGGAAGCACTTGAGGAGCTGCTGGAATCACAGGCCAGGGGCTGAGGGAAGAAAACCTTGCATGAGGCTGCTGGAGGTTCTCCGCTGCAAGACAGTCTGCTGGCAGGGCCACCTTCCAAGCTCGGCTCATGGATGCAAATCCTTTTCAACTGGATAGCAGTGGCAAGACCAAGGCAATTCCTTCTTGAGGAGCACTGCAGAGCTCACCATCCTCATCTCCTACAGAGCAACGCTCAGGAGCCGTAAGAGATAGGATGTCGAGGCCTTGCAAGGGCTTGCAAGGGCTTGCAGTGCTTTGGAACACGCACTGGTGTCCTACACAGGGACAGCAAGGATTCTTGCCCACAAGGTCTATCAGCTCAGAGGCACTTGGGCACTCTGGCAAGTCCGCGACCTAGCTCCAGCTCAAGGGAGGATAGGGCTTGGGCAGCTCCTGGGAAGCATGAGCAGCCTGTGGGACAAGGAGCCAGGTCTGGCTCACATGCTCAGGGAACAGCCCATGGCCAGCACTGGGCTCAGCAAGGAACTTTTTCTCCCGGGGCACATTGGCACTGGTCCCTGGCGGTTTTTTGCCTTCCTCTGCACTTCTCAGCACCGCCCCTTGCCACCATTTCTTTGGGCCATTTGGCCTGGGAGCCGGCTGCTCATGCTCCACCATGCTGGCAGCCGCAGCTGCCACTTCTCAGCTCTCCCTGCAGCTAACACAAGCGCCTGGCAGGGACCAGAGCGCTTCTCATGCATCCCTGCCCAAGAAGCACAGCAGCCAAACAAGTTGTGGAAGGCAAAAAGTCTGCTCGTCATCCCTACATGTCACGCTTTGGAAGAGATGCCACGGTACCACTCACCTCTTCTTCCTCTTCTTCCTCTTCTTCTTCTTCTTCTTCTTCTTCTTCTTCTTCTTCTTCTTCTTCTTCTTCTTCTTCTCCTTCCTCCTCCTCTTTTGTGCATGGTCAGTCCCACAAGTCCTTGTCAAGGTTCTCCCTCTGCAGGAACCGCGGACAGCTTGGCCTCTATTCCTGCTGCTGCTCTCTGCAGCTCTGGGACTTGCCTTTGCCAGCCTGCAAGGGATCTTTTCTCAGGCTAAACTGAAGAATGCCTCAGCCTACTCCTGGCTACACTTGGGCTTGAGCTAATGCTTGTGAGCCTGGGTTCTGAAACAGAGTCACAAAGGGAAAAAAAATGACACGAAGAAACATAACATGAATTAACATAAAATCAAGAAAATTAATAAATTAACAACAAAATAAAATAAAATCCATTGTGTTATGTGTCCTTGAAATTGATTTTGGAACTGAAACCCCTCTGTCCTTTCAGGCAAACAGTCTCTTAGATATTGGACTGGCGGACAGGAGAGAAGTGGAGAGGAGGGGAGAGGAGAGGAGAGGAGAGGAGAGCAGTTCTGCTCTGTCAGGCCTGCAGTTCTGCGTGACAAGCCCTGAGCGAGCCCTGAGGCCTCCATACATGATACTACAGGCAGTATTGCTACTGGAAGCAAGGCTGCACTGGCAACAAATCCACACTGTCTTTTTGCAAAAAAGGGACTCTATTAGGTTGCTTACTCCCCTGTTTTGTAGGTACAGGGACTGATTTGGAGCCAGCACCCCAAAGGCTTCCTCCAAAGGGCTGCACATATGCGGCTGTGTCACCTCCATGTCACAATGCCAGCACCCGGCAACGCAGTGGTCACCAGGCCCCACACAGGATCCAGAGGAGCAGCCTCCCGTGTCCACTGCCAGAGCTGGCCCGGGGGCAGCCCCAGCACATCTGACAGCAAGCACTTGAGGAGCTGCTGGAATCACAGACCAGGGGCTGAGGGAAGAAAACCTTGCATGAGGCTGCTGGAGGTTCTCCGCTGCAAGACAATCTGCTGGCAGGGCCACCTTCCAAGCTCGGCTCATGGATGCAAATCCTTTTCAACTGGATAGCAGTGGCAAGACCAAGGCAATTCTTTCTTGAGGAGCACTGCACAGCTCACCATCCTCATCTCCTACAGAGCAACGCTCAGGAGCCTTAAGAGATAGGATGTCGAGGGCTTGCAAGGGCTTGCAAGGGCTTGCAGTGCTTTGGAACACCCACTGGTGTCCTACACAGGGACAGCAAGGATTCTTGCCCACAAGGTCTATCAGCTCAGAGGCACTTGGGCACTCTGGCAAGTCCGCCAGATAGCTCCAGCTCAAGGGAGGATAGGGCTTGGGCAGCTCCTGGGAAGCATGAGCAGCCTGTGGGACAAGGAGCCAGGTCTGGCTCACATGCTCAGGGAACAGCCCATGGCCAGCACTGGGCTCAGCAAGGAACTTTTTCCCCCGGGGCACATTGGCACTGGTCCCCGGCGGTTTTTTGCCTTCCTCTTCACTTCTCAGCACCGCCCCTTGCCACCATTTCTTTGGGCCATTTGGCCTGGGAGCCGGCTGCTCATGCTCCACCATGCTGGCAGCCGCAGCTGCCACTTCTCAGCTCTCCCTGCAGCTAACACAAGCGCCTGGCAGGGACCAGAGCGCTTCTCATGCATCCCTGCCCAAGAAGCACAGCAGCCAAACAAGTTGTGGAAGGCAAAAAGTCTGCTCGTCATCCCTACATGTCACGCTTTGGAAGAGATGCCACGGTACCACTCACCTCTTCTTCCTCTTCTTCCTCTTCTTCTTCTTCTTCTTCTTCTTCTTCTTCTTCTTCTTCCTCCTCTTTTGTGCATGGTCAGTCCCACAACTCCTTGTCAAGGTTCTCCCTCTGCAGGAACCGCGCACAGCTTGGCCTCTATTCCTGCTGCTGGTCTCTGCAGCTCTGGGACTTGCCTTTGCCAGCCTGCAAGGGATCTTTTCTCATGCTAAACTGAAGAATGCCTCAGCCTACTCCTGGCTACACTTGGGCTTGAGCTAATGCTTGTGAGCCTGGGTTCTGAAACAGAGTCACAAAGGGAAAAAAAATGACACGAAGAAACATAACATGAATGAACATAAAATCAAGAAAATTAATAAATTAACAACAAAATAAAATAAAATTCATTGTGTTATGTGTCCTTGAAATTGATTTTGGAACTGAAACCCCTCTGTCCTTTCAGGCAAACAGTCTCTTAGATATTGGACTGGCCCACAGGAGAGAAGAGAAGAGGAGAGGAGAGGATAGGAGAGGAGAGGAGAGGAGAGGAGAGGAGAGGAGAGGAGAGGAGAGGAGAGCAGTTCTGCTCTGTCAGGCCTGCAGTTCTGCGTGACAAGCCCTGAGTGAGCCCTGAGGCCTCCATACATGATACTACAGGCAGTATTGCTGCTGGAAGTAAGGCTGCACTGGCAACAAATCCACACTGTCTTTTTGCAAAAAAGGGACTCTATTAGGTTGCTTACTCCCCTATTTTGTAGGTACAGGGACTGATTTGGAGCCAGCACCCCAAAGGCTTCCTCCAAAGGGCTGCACATATGCGGCTGTGTCAGCCCCATGTCACAATGCCAGCACCCGGCAACGCAGTGGTCACCAGGCCCCACGCAGGATCCAGAGGAGCAGCCTCCCGTGTTCACTGCCAGAGCTGGCCCGGGGGCAGCCCCAGCACATCTGACAGGAAGCACTTGAGGAGCTGCTGGAATCACAGGCCAGGGGCTGAGGGAAGAAAACCTTGCATGAGGCTGCTGGAGGTTCTCCGCTGCAAGACAATCTGCTGGCAGGGCCATCTTCCAAGCTCGGCTCATGGATGCAAATCCTTTTCAACTGGATAGCAGTGGCAAGACCAAGGCAATTCCTTCTTGAGGAGCACTGCAGAGCTCACCATCCTCATCTCCTACAGAGCAACGCTCAGGAGCCGTAAGAGATAGGATGTCGAGGCCTTGCAAGGGCTTGCAAGGGCTTGCAGTGCTTTGGAACACCCACTGGTGTCCTACACAGGGACAGCAAGGATTCTTGCCCACAAGGTCTATCAGCTCAGAGGCACTTGGGCACTCTGGCAAGTCCGCGACCTAGCTACAGCTCAAGGGAGGATAGGGCTTGGGCAGCTCCTGGGAAGCATGAGCAGCCTGTGGGACAAGGAGCCAGGTCTGGCTCACATGCTCAGGGAACAGCCCATGGCCAGCACTGGGCTCAGCAAGGAACTTTTTCCCCCGGGGCACATTGGCACTGGTCCCCGGCGGTTTTTTGCCTTCCTCTGCAGTTCTCAGCACCGCCCCTTGCCACCATTTCTTTGGGCCATTTGGCCTGGGAGCCGGCTGCTCATGCTCCACCATGCTGCCAGCCGCAGCTGCCACTTCTCAGCTCTCCCTGCAGGTAACACAAGCGCCTGGCAGGGACCAGAGAGCTTCTCATGCATCCCTGCCCAAGAAGCACAGCAGCCAAACAAGTTGTGGAAGGCAAAAAGTCTGCTTGTCATCGCTACATGTCACGCTTTGGAAGAGATGCCACGGTACCACTCACCTCTTCTTCCTCTTCTTCCTCTTCTTCTTCTTCTTCTTCTTCTTCTTCTTCTTCTTCTTCCTCCTCTTTTGTGCACGGTCAGTCCCACAAGTCCTTGTCAAGGTTCTCCCTCTGCAGGAACCGCGGACAGCTTGGCCTCTATTCCTGCTGCTGCTCTCTGCAGCTCTGGGACTTGCCTTTGCCAGCCTGCAAGGGATCTTTTCTCAGGCTAAACTGAAGAATGCCTCAGCCTACTTCTAGCTACACTTGGGCTTGAGCTAATGCTTGTGAGCCTGGGTTCTGAAACAGAGTCACAAAGGGAAAAAAAATGACACGAAGAAACATAACATGAATGAACATAAAATCAAGAAAATTAATAAATTAACAACAAAATAAAATAAAATTCATTGTGTTATGTGTCCTTGAAATTGATTTTGGAACTGAAACCCCTCTGTCCTTTCAGGCAAACAGTCTCTTAGATATTGGACTGGCGGACAGGAGAGAAGAGGAGAGGAGAGGAGAGGAGAGGAGAGCAGTTCTGCTCTGTCAGGCCTGCAGTTCTGCGTGACAAGCCCTGAGCGAGCCCTGAGGCCTCCATACATGATACTACAGGCAGTATTGCTACTGGAAGTAAGGCTGCACTGGCAACAAATCCACACTGTATTTTGCAAAAAAGGGACTCTATTAGGTTGCTTACTCCCCTGTGTTGTAGGTACAGGGACTGATTTGGAGCCAGCACCCCAAAGGCTTCCTCCAAAGGGCTGCACATATGCGGCTGAGTCAGCCCCATGTCACAATGCCAGCACCCGGCAACGCAGTGGTCACCAGGCCCCACGCAGGATCCAGAGGAGCAGCCTCCCGTGTCCACTGCCAGAGCTGGCCCGGGGGCAGCCCCAGCACATCTGACAGGAAGCACTTGAGGAGCTGCTGGAATCACAGGCCAGGGGCTGAGGGAAGAAAACCTTGCATGAGGCTGCTGGAGGTTCTCCGCTGCAAGACAATCTGCTGGCAGGGTCACCTTCCAAGCTCGGCTCATGGATGCAAATCCTTTTCAACTGGATAGCAGTGGCAAGACCAAGGCAATTCCTTCTTGAGGAGCACTGCAGAGCTCACCATCCTCATCTCCTACAGAGCAACGCTCAGGAGCCGTAAGAGATAGGATGTCGAGGCCTTGCAAGGGCTTGCAAGGGCTTGCAGTGCTTTGGAACACCCACTGGTGTCCTACACAGGGACAGCAAGGATTCTTGCCCACAAGGTCTATCAGCTCAGAGGCACTTGGGCACTCTGGCAAGTCCGCCAGATAGCTCCAGCTCAAGGAAGGATAGGGCTTGGGCAGCTCCTGGGAAGCATGAGCAGCCTGTGGGACAAGGAGCCAGGTCTGGCTCACATGCTCAGGGAACAGCCCATGGCCAGCACTGGGCTCAGCAAGGAACTTTTTCCCCTGGGGCACATTGGCACTGGTCCCCGGCGGTTTTTTGCCTTCCTCTTCACTTCTCAGCACCGCCCCTTGCCACCATTTCTTTGGGCCATTTGGCCTGGGAGCCGGCTGCTCATGCTCCACCATGCTGGCAGCCGCAGCTGCCACTTCTCAGCTCTCCCTGCAGGTAACACAAGCGCCTGGCAGGGACCAGAGCGCTTCTCATGCATCCCTGCCCAAGAAGCACAGCAGCCAAACAAGTTGTGGAAGGCAAAAAGTCTGCTTGTCATCGCTACATGTCACGCTTTGGAAGAGATGCCACGGTACCACTCACCTCTTCTTCCTCTTCTTCCTCTTCTTCTTCTTCTTCTTCTTCTTCTTCTTCTTCTTCTTCTTCTTCTTCTTCCTCCTCTTTTGTGCACGGTCAGTCCCACAAGTCCTTGTCAAGGTTCTCCCTCTGCAGGAAGCGCGGACAGCTTGGCCTCTATTCCTGCTGCTGCTCTCTGCAGCTCTGGGACTTGCCTTTGCCAGCCTGCAAGGGATCTTTTCTCAGGCTAAACTGAAGAATGCCTCAGCCTACTTCTAGCTACACTTGGGCTTGAGCTAATGCTTGTGAGCCTGGGTTCTGAAACAGAGTCACAAAGGGAAAAAAAATGACACGAAGAAACATAACATGAATGAACATAAAATCAAGAAAATTAATAAATTAACAACAAAATAAAACAAAATTCATTGTGTTATGTGTCCTTGAAATTGATTTTGGAACTGAAACCCCTCTGTCCTTTCAGGCAAACAGTCTCTTAGATATTGGACTGGCGGACAGGAGAGAAGAGGAGAGGAGAGGAGAGGAGAGGAGAGGAGAGGAGAGGAGAGGAGAGGAGAGGAGAGGAGAGGAGAGCAGTTCTACTCTGTCAGGCCTGCAGTTCTGCGTGACAAGCCCTGAGCGAGCCCTGAGGCCTCCATACATGATACTACAGGCAGTATTGCTACTGGAAGTAAGGCTGCACTGGCAACAAATCCACACTGTATTTTGCAAAAAAGGGACTCTATTAGGTTGCTTACTCCCCTATGTTGTAGGTACAGGGACTGATTTGGAGCCAGCACCCCAAAGGCTTCCTCCAAAGGGCTGCACATATGCGGCTGTGTCAGCCCCATGTCACAATGCCAGCACCCGGCAACGCAGTGGTCACCAGGCCCCACGCAGGATCCAGAGGAGCAGCCTCCCGTGTCCACTGCCAGAGCTGGCCCGGGGGCAGCCCCAGCACATCTGACAGGAAGCACTTGAGGAGCTGCTGGAATCACAGGCCAGGGGCTGAGGGAAGAAAACCTCGCATGAGGCTGCTGGAGGTTCTCCGCTGCAAGACAATCTGCTGGCAGGGCCACCTTCCAAGCTCGGCTCATGGATGCAAATCCTTTTCAACTGGATAGCAGTGGCAAGACCAAGGCAATTCCTTCTTGAGGAGCACTGCAGAGCTCACCATCCTCATCTCCTACAGAGCAACGCTCAGGAGCTGTAAGAGATAGGATGTCGAGGCCTTGCAAGGGCTTGCAAGGGCTTGCAGTGCTTTGGAACACCCACTGGTGTCCTACACAGGGACAGCAAGGATTCTTGCCCACAAGGTCTATCAGCTCAGAGGCACTTGGGCACTCTGGCAAGTCCGCGACCTAGCTCCAGCTCAAGGGAGGATAGGGCTTGGGCAGCTCCTGGGAAGCATGAGCAGCCTGTGGGACAAGGAGCCAGGTCTGGCTCACATGCTCAGGGAACAGCCCATGGCCAGCACTGGGCTCAGCAAGGAACTTTTTCCCCCGGGGCACATTGGCACTGGTCCCCGGCGGTTTTTTGCCTTCCTCTGCACTTCTCAGCACCGCCCCTTGCCACCATTTCTTTGGGCCATTTGGCCTGGGAGCCGGCTGCTCATGCTTCACCATGCTGGCAGCCGCAGCTGCCACTTCTCAGCTCTCCCTGCAGCTAACACAAGCGCCTGGCAGGGACCAGAGAGCTTCTCATGCATCCCTGCCCAAGAAGCACAGCAGCCAAACAAGTTGTGGAAGGCAAAAAGTCTGCTTGTCATCGCTACATGTCACGCTTTGGAAGAGATGCCACGGTACCACTCACCTCTTCTTCCTCTTCTTCCTCTTCTTCTTCTTCTTCTTCTTCTTCTTCCTCTTCTTCTTCTTCTTCTTCTTCTTCTTCTTCTTCCTCCTCTTTTGTGCATGGTCAGTCCCACAAGTCCTTGTCAAGGTTCTCCCTCTGCAGGAAGCGCGGACAGCTTGGCCTCTATTCCTGCTGCTGCTCTCTGCAGCTCTGGGACTTGACTTGCCTTTGCCAGCCTGCAAGGGATCTTTTCTCAGGCTAAACTGAAGAATGCCTCAGCCTACTCCTGGCTACACTTGGGCTTGAGCTAATGCTTGTGAGCCTGGGTTCTGAAACAGAGTCACAAAGGGAAAAAAAATGACACGAAGAAACATAACATGAATAAACATAAAATCAAGAAAATTAATAAATTAACAACAAAATAAAATAAAATTCATTGTGTTATGTGTCCTTGAAATTGATTTTGGAACTGAAACCCCTCTGTCCTTTCAGGCAAACAGTCTCTTAGATATTAGACTGGCGGACAGGAGAGAAGAGGAGAGGAGAGGAGAGGAGAGGAGAGGAGAGGAGAGGAGAGGAGAGGAGAGGAGAGGAGAGGAGAGGAGAGCAGTTCTCCTGTGTCAGGCCTGCAGTTCTGCGTGACAAGCCCTGAGCGAGCCCTGAGGCCTCCATACATGATACTACAGGCAGTATTGCTACTGGAAGTAAGGCTGCACTGGCAACAAATCCACACTGTCTTTTTGCAAAAAAGGGACTCTATTAGGTTGCTTACTCCCCTATGTTGTAGGTACAGGGACTGATTTGGAGCCAGCACCCCAAAGGCTTCCTCCAAAGGGCTGCACATATGTGGCTGTGTCAGCCCCATGTCACAATGCCAGCACCCGGCAACGCAGTGGTCACCAGGCCCCACGCAGGATCCAGAGGAGCAGCCTCCCGTGTCCACTGCCAGAGCTGGCCCGGGGGCAGCCCCAGCACATCTGACAGGAAGCACTTGAGGAGCTGCTGGAATCACAGGCCAGGGGCTGAGGGAAGAAAACCTTGCATGAGGCTGCTGGAGGTTCTCCGCTGCAAAACAATCTGCTGGCAGGGCCACCTTCCAAGCTCGGCTCATGGATGCAAATCCTTTTCAATTGGATAGCAGTGGCAAGACCAAGGCAATTCTTTCTTGAGGAGCACTGCACAGCTCACCATCCTCATCTCCTACAGAGCAACGCTCAGGAGCCGTAAGAGATAGGATGTCGAGGCCTTGCAAGGGCTTGCAAGGGCTTGCAGTGCTTTGGAACACCCACTGGTGTCCTACACAGGGACAGCAAGGATTCTTGCCCACAAGGTCTATCAGCTCAGAGGCAGTTGGGCACTTTGGCAAGTCCGCGACCTAGCTCCAGCTCAAGGGAGGATAGGGCTTGGGCAGCTCCTGGGAAGCATGAGCAGCCTGTGGGACAAGGAGCCAGGTCTGGCTCACATGCTCAGGGAACAGCCCATGGCCAGCACTGGGCTCAGCAAGGAACTTTTTCCCCCGGGGCACATTGGCACTGGTCCCCGGCGGTTTTTTGCCTTCCTCTGCAGTTCTCAGCACGGCCCCTTGCCACCATTTCTTTGGGCCATTTGGCCTGGGAGCCGGCTGCTCATGCTCCACCATGCTGGCAGCCGCAGCTGCCACTTCTCAGCTCTCCCTGCAGGTAACACAAGCGCCTGGCAGGGACCAGAGCGCTTCTCATGCATCCCTGCCCACGAAGCACAGCAGCCAAACAAGTTGTGGAAGGCAAAAAGTCTGCTCGTCATCCCTACATGTCACGCTTTGGAAGAGATGCCACGGTACCACTCACCTCTTCTTCCTCTTCTTCCTCTTCTTCTTCCTCCTCTTTTGTGCATGGTCAGTCCCACAAGTCCTTGTCAAGGTTCTCCCTCTGCAGGAACCGCGGACAGCTTGGCCTCTATTCCTGCTGCTGCTCTCTGCAGCTCTGGGACTTGCCTTTGCCAGCCTGCAAGGGATCTTTTCTCAGGCTAAACTGAAGAATGCCTCAGCCTACTCCTGGCTACACTTGGGCTTGAGCTAATGCTTGTGAGCCTGGCTTCTGAAACAGAGTCACAAAGGGAAAAAAAATGACACGAAGAAACATAACATGAATGAACATCAAATCAAGAAAATTAATAAATTAACAACAAAATAAAATAAAATCCATTGTGTTATGTGTCCTTGAAATTGATTTTGGAACTGAAACCCCTCTGTCCTTTCAGGCAAACAGTCTCTTAGATATTGGACTGTCGGACAGGAGAGAAGAGAAGAGGAGAGGAGAGGAGAGGAGAGGAGAGGAGAGGAGAGGAGAGGAGAGGAGAGGAGAGGAGAGGAGAGGAGAGGAGAGGAGAGGAGAGGAGAGGAGAGGAGAGCAGTTCTGCTCTGTCAGGCCTGCAGTTCTGCGTGACAAGCCCTGAGCGAGCCCTGAGGCCTCCATACATGATACTACAGGCAGTATTGCTACTGGAAGGAAGGCTGCACTGGCAACAAATCCACACTGTCTTTTTGCAAAAAAGGGACTCTATTAGGTTGCTTACTCCCCTATGTTGTAGGTACAGGGACTGATTTGGAGCCAGCACCCCAAAGGCTTCCTCCAAAGGGCTGCACATATGCGGCTGTGTCAGCCCCATGTCACAATGCCAGCACCCGGCAACGCAGTGGTCACCAGGCCCCACGCAGGATCCAGAGGAGCAGCCTCCCGTGTCCACTGCCACAGCTGGCCCGGGGGCAGCACCAGCACATCTGACAGGAAGCACTTGAGGAGCTGCTGGAATCACAAGCCAGGGGCTGAGGGAAGAAAACCTTGCATGAGGCTGCTGGAGGTTCTCCGCTGCAAGACAATCTGCTGGCAGGGCCGCCTTCCAAGCTCGGCTCATGGATGCAAATCCTTTTCAACTGGATAGCAGTGGCAAGACCAAGGCAATTCCTTCTTGAGGAGCACTGCAGAGCTCACCATCCTCATCTCCTACAGAGCAACGCTCAGGAGCCATAAGAGATAGGATGTCGAGGGCTTGCAAGGGCTTGCAAGGGCTTGCAGTGCTTTGGAACACCCACTGGTGTCCTACACAGGGATAGCAAGGATTCTTGCCCACAAGGTCTATCAGCTCAGAGGCAGTTGGGCACTCTGGCAAGTCCGCGATCTAGCTCCAGCTCAAGGGAGGATAGGGCTTGGGCAGCTCCTGGGAAGCATGAGCAGCCTGTGGGACAAGGAGCCAGGTCTGGCTCACATGCTCAGGGAACAGCCCATGGCCAGCACTGGGCTCAGCAAGGAACTTTTTCCCCCGGGGCACATTGGCACTGGTCCCCGGCGGTTTTTTTGCCTTCCTCTGCAGTTCTCAGCACCGCCCCTTGCCACCATTTCTTTGGGCCATTTGGCCTGGGAGCCAGCTGCTCATGCTCCACCATGCTGGCAGCCGCAGCTGCCACTTCTCAGCTCTCCCTGCAGCTAACACAAGCGCCTGGCAGGGACCAGAGCGCTTCTCATGCATCCCTGCCCACGAAGCACAGCAGCCAAACAAGTTGTGGAAGGCAAAAAGTCTGCTTGTCATCGCTACATGTCACGCTTTGGAAGAGATGCCACGGTACCACTCACCTCTTCTTCCTCTTCTTCCTCTTCTTCTTCTTCGTCTTCTTCTTCTTCTTCTTCTTCTTCTTCTTCCTCCTCTTTTGTGCATGGTCAGTCCCACAAGTCCTTGTCAAGGTTCTCCCTCTGCAGGAACCGCGGACAGCTTGGCCTCTATTCCTGCTGCTGCTCTCTGCAGCTCTGGGACTTGCCTTTGCCAGCCTGCAAGGGATCTTTTCTCAGGCTAAACTGAAGAATGCCTCAGCCTACTCCTGGCTACACTTGGGCTTGAGCTAATGCTTGTGAGCCTGGGTTCTGAAACAGAGTCACAAAGGGAAAAAAAATGACACGAAGAAACATAACATGAATGAACATCAAATCAAGAAAATTAATAAATTAACAACAAAATAAAATAAAATTCATTGTGTTATGTGTCCTTGAAATTGATTTTGGAACTGAAACCCCTCTGTCCTTTCAGGCAAACAGTCTCTTAGATATTGGACTGGCGGACAGGAGAGGAGAGGAGAGGAGAGGAGAGGAGAGGAGAGGAGAGGAGAGGAGAGGAGAGCAGTTCTGCTCTGTCAGGCCTGCAGTTCTGCGTGACAAGCCCTGAGCGAGCCCTGAGGCCTCCATACATGATACTACAGGCAGTATTGCTACTGGAAGGAAGGCTGCACTGGCAACAAATCCACACTGTCTTTTTGCAAAAAAGGGACTCTATTAGGTTGCTTACTCCCCTATGTTGTAGGTACAGGGACTGATTTGGAGCCAGCACCCCAAAGGCTTCCTCCAAAGGGCTGCACATATGCGGCTGTGTCAGCCCCATGTCACAATGCCAGCACCCGGCAACGCAGTGGTCACCAGGCCCCACGCAGGATCCAGAGGAGCAGCCTCCCGTGTCCACTGCCACAGCTGGCCCGGGGGCAGCCCCAGCACATCTGACAGGAAGCACTTGAGGAGCTGCTGGAATCACAGGCCAGGGCCTGAGGGAAGAAAACCTTGCATGAGGCTGCTGGAGGTTCTCCGCTGCAAGACAATCTGCTGGCAGGGCCACCTTCCAAGCTCGGCTCATGGATGCAAATCCTTTTCAACTGGATAGCAGTGGCAAGACCAAGGCAATTCCTTCTTGAGGAGCACTGCAGAGCTCACCATTCTCATCTCCTACACAGCAACGCTCAGGAGCCGTAAGAGATAGGATGTCGAGGGCTTGCAAGGGCTTGCAAGGGCTTGCAGTGCTTTGGAACACCCACTGGTGTCCTACACAGGGACAGCAAGGATTCTTGCCCACAAGGTCTATCAGCTCAGAGGCAGTTGGGCACTCTGGCAAGTCCGCGACCTAGCTCCAGCTCAAGGGAGGATAGGGCTTGGGCAGCTCCTGGGAAGCATGAGCAGCCTGTGGGACTAGGAGCCAGGTCTGGCTCACATGCTCAGGGAACAGACCATGGCCAGCACTGGGCTCAGCAAGGAACTTTTTCCCCCGGGGCACATTGGCACTGGTCCCCGGCGGTTTTTTGCCTTCCTCTGCACTTCTCAGCACCGCCCCTTGCCACCATTTCTTTGGGCCATTTGGCCTGGGAGCCAGCTGCTCATGCTCCACCATGCTGGCAGCCGCAGCTGCCACTTCTCAGCTCTCCCTGCAGCTAACACAAGCGCCTGGCAGGGACCAGAGCGCTTCTCATGCATCCCTGCCCAAGAAGCACAGCAGCCAAACAAGTTGTGGAAGGCAAAAAGTCTGCTCGTCATCGCTACATGTCACGCTTTGGAAGAGATGCCACGGTACCACTCACCTCTTCTTCCTCTTCTTCCTCTTCTTCTTCTTCTTCTTCTTCTTCTTCTTCTTCTTCTTCTTCTTCCTCCTCTTTTGTGCATGGTCAGTCCCACAAGTCCTTGTCAAGGTTCTCCCTCTGCAGGAAGCGCGGACAGCTTGGCCTCTATTCCTGCTGCTGCTCTCTGCAGCTCTGGGACTTGACTTGCCTTTGCCAGCCTGCAAGGGATCTTTTCTCAGGCTAAACTGAAGAATGCCTCAGCCTACTCCTGGCTACACTTGGGCTTGAGCTAATGCTTGTGAGCCTGGCTTCTGAAACAGAGTCACAAAGGGAAAAAAAATGACACGAAGAAACATAACATGAATTAACATAAAATCAAGAAAATTAATAAATTAACAACAAAATAAAATAAAATTCATTGTGTTATGTGTCCTTGAAATTGATTTTGGAACTGAAACCCCTCTGTCCTTTCAGGCAAACAGTCTCTTAGATATTAGACTGGCGGACAGGAGAGAAGAGGAGAGGAGAGGAGAGGAGAGGAGAGGAGAGGAGAGGAGAGGAGAGGAGAGGAGAGGAGAGCAGTTCTGCTGTGTCAGGCCTGCAGTTCTGCGTGACAAGCCCTGAGCGAGCCCTGAGGCCTCCGTACATGATACTACAGGCAGTATTGCTACTGGAAGGAAGGCTGCACTGGCAACAAATCCACACTGTCTTTTTGCAAAAAAGGGACTCTATTAGGTTGCTTACTCCCCTATGTTGTAGGTACAGGGACTGATTTGGAGCCAGCACCCCAAAGGCTTCCTCCAAAGGGCTGCACATATGCGGCTGTGTCAGCCCCATGTCACAATGCCAGCACCCGGCAACGCAGTGGTCACCAGGCCCCACGCAGGATCCAGAGGAGCAGCCTCCCGTGTCCACTGCCACAGCTGGCCCGGGGGCAGCCCCAGCACATCTGACAGGAAGCACTTGAGGAGCTGCTGGAATCACAGACCAGGGGCTGAGGGAAGAAAACCTTGCATGAGGCTGCTGGAGGTTCTCCGCTGCAAGACAGTCTGCTGGCAGGGCCACCTTCCAAGCTCGGCTCATGGATGCAAATCCTTTTCAATTGGATAGCAGTGGCAAGACCAAGGCAATTCTTTCTTGAGGAGCACTGCACAGCTCACCATCCTCATCTCCTACAGAGCAACGCTCAGGAGCCGTAAGAGATAGGATGTCGAGGGCTTGCAAGGGCTTGCAAGGGCTTGCAGTGCTTTGGAACACCCACTGGTGTCCTACACAGGGACAGCAAGGATTCTTGCCCACAAGGTCTAACAGCTCAGAGGCAGTTGGGCACTCTGGCAAGTCCGCCAGATAGCTCCAGCTCAAGGGAGGATAGGGCTTGGGCATCTCCTGGGAAGCATGAGCAGCCTGTGGGACAAGGAGCCAGGTCTGGCTCACATGCTCAGGGAACAGCCCATGGCCAGCACTGGGCTCAGCAAGGAACTTTTTCCCCCGGGGCACATTGGCACTGGTCCCCGGCGGTTTTTTGCCTTCCTCTGCAGTTCTCAGCACGGCCCCTTGCCACCATTTCTTTGGGCCATTTGGCCTGGGAGCCGGCTGCTCATGCTCCACCATGCTGGCAGCCGCAGCTGCCACTTCTCAGCTCTCCCTGCAGGTAACACAAGTGCCTGGCAGGGACCAGAGCGCTTCTCATGCATCCCTGCCCACGAAGCACAGCAGCCAAACAAGTTGTGGAAGGCAAAAAGTCTGCTCGTCATCCCTACATGTCACGCTTTGGAAGAGATGCCACGGTACCACTCACCTCTTCTTCCTCTTCTTCCTCTTCTTCTTCCTCCTCTTTTGTGCATGGTCAGTCCCACAAGTCCTTGTCAAGGTTCTCCCTCTGCAGGAACCGCGGACAGCTTGGCCTCTATTCCTGCTGCTGCTCTCTGCAGCTCTGGGACTTGCCTTTGCCAGCCTGCAAGGGATCTTTTCTCAGGCTAAACTGAAGAATGCCTCAGCCTACTCCTGGCTACACTTGGGCTTGAGCTAATGCTTGTGAGCCTGGCTTCTGAAACAGAGTCACAAAGGGAAAAAAAATGACACGAAGAAACATAACATGAATGAACATAAAATCAAGAAAATTAATAAATTAACAACAAAATAAAATAAAATCCATTGTGTTATGTGTCCTTGAAATTGATTTTGGAACTGAAACCCCTCTGTCCTTTCAGGCAAACAGTCTCTTAGATATTGGACTGGCGGACAGGAGAGAAGTGGAGAGGAGGGGAGAGGAGAGGAGAGGAGAGGAGAGCAGTTCTGCTCTGTCAGGCCTGCAGTTCTGCGTGACAAGCCCTGAGCGAGCCCTGAGGCCTCCATACATGATACTACAGGCAGTATTGGTACTGGAAGCAAGGCTGCACTGGCAACAAATCCACACTGTATTTTGCAAAAAAGGGACTCTATTAGGTTGCTTCCTCCCCTATTTTGTAGGTACAGGGACTGATTTGGAGCCATCACCCCAAAGGCTTCCTCCAAAGGGCTGCACATATGCGGCTGTGTCAGCCCCATGTCACAATGCCAGCACCCGGCAACGCAGTGGTCACCAGGCCCCACGCAGGATCCAGAGGAGCAGCCTCCCGTGTCCACTGCCACAGCTGGCCCGGGGGCAGCCCCAGCACATCTGACAGGAAGCACTTGAGGAGCTGCTGGAATCACAGGCCAGGGCCTGAGGGAAGAAAACCTTGCATGAGGCTGCTGGAGGTTCTCCGCTGCAAGACAATCTGCTGGCAGGGCCACCTTCCAAGCTCGGCTCATGGATGCAAATCCTTTTCAACTGGATAGCAGTGGCAAGACCAAGGCAATTCCTTCTTGAGGAGCACTGCAGAGCTCACCATCCTCATCTCCTACACAGCAACGCTCAGGAGCCGTAAGAGATAGGATGTCGAGGCCTTGCAAGGGCTTGCAAGGGCTTGCAGTGCTTTGGAACACCCACTGGTGTCCTACACAGGGACAGCAAGGATTCTTGCCCACAAGGTCTATCAGCTCAGAGGCACTTGGGCACTCTGGCAAGTCCGCGACATAGCTCCAGCTCAAGGGAGGATAGGGCTTGGGCAGCTCCTGGGAAGCATGAGCTGCCTGTGGGACAAGGAGCCAGGTCTGGCTCACATGCTCAGGGAACAGCCCATGGCCAGCACTGGGCTCAGCAAGGAACTTTTTCCCCCGGGGCACATTGGCACTGGTCCCCGGCGGTTTTTTGCCTTCCTCTGCAGTTCTCAGCACCGCCCCTTGCCACCATTTCTTTGGGCCATTTGGCCTGGGAGCCGGCTGCTCATGCTCCACCATGCTGGCAGCCGCAGCTGCCACTTCTCAGCTCTCCCTGCAGCTAACACAAGTGCCTGGCAGGGACCAGAGCGCTTCTCATGCATCCCTGGCCACGAAGCACAGCAGCCAAACAAGTTGTGGAAGGCAAAAAGTCTGCTCGTCATCGCTACATGTCACGCTTTGGAAGAGATGCCACGGTACCACTCACCTCTTCTTCCTCTTCTTCTTCTTCTTCTTCTTCTTCTTCTTCTTCTTCTTCTTCTTCTTCTTCTTCTTCTTCTTCTTCTTCTTCTTCTTCTTCTTCTTCCTCCTCCTCTTTTGTGCATGGTCAGTCCCACAAGTCCTTGTCAAGGTTCTCCCTCTGCAGGAACCGCGGACAGCTTGGCCTCTATTCCTGCTGCTGCTCTCTGCAGCTCTGGGACTTGCCTTTGCCAGCCTGCAAGGGATCTCTTCTCAGGCTAAACTGAAGAATGCCTCAGCCTACTCCTGGCTACACTTGGGCTTGAGCTAATGCTTGTGAGCCTGGGTTCTGAAACAGAGTCACAAAGGGAAAAAAAATGACACGAAGAAACATAACATGAATTAACATAAAATCAAGAAAATTAATAAATTAACAACAAAATAAAATAAAATCCATTGTGTTATGTGTCCTTGAAATTGATTTTGGAACTGAAACCCCTCTGTCCTTTCAGGCAAACAGTCTCTTAGATATTGGACTGGCGGACAGGAGAGAAGTGGAGAGGAGGGGAGAGGAGAGGAGAGGAGAGGAGAGCAGTTCTGCTCTGTCAGGCCTGCAGTTCTGCGTGACAAGCCCTGAGCGAGCCCTGAGGCCTCCATACATGATACTACAGGCAGTATTGGTACTGGAAGCAAGGCTGCACTGGCAACAAATCCACACTGTATTTTGCAAAAAAGGGACTCTATTAGGTTGCTTCCTCCCCTATTTTGTAGGTACAGGGACTGATTTGGAGCCATCACCCCAAAGGCTTCCTCCAAAGGGCTGCACATATGCGGCTGTGTCAGCCCCATGTCACAATGCCAGCACCCGGCAACGCAGTGGTCACCAGGCCCCACGCAGGATCCAGAGGAGCAGCCTCCCGTGTCCACTGCCACAGCTGGCCCGGGGGCAGCCCCAGCACATCTGACAGGAAGCACTTGAGGAGCTGCTGGAATCACAGGCCAGGGCCTGAGGGAAGAAAACCTTGCATGAGGCTGCTGGAGGTTCTCCGCTGCAAGACAATCTGCTGGCAGGGCCACCTTCCAAGCTCGGCTCATGGATGCAAATCCTTTTCAACTGGATAGCAGTGGCAAGACCAAGGCAATTCCTTCTTGAGGAGCACTGCAGAGCTCACCATCCTCATCTCCTACACAGCAACGCTCAGGAGCCGTAAGAGATAGGATGTCGAGGCCTTGCAAGGGCTTGCAAGGGCTTGCAGTGCTTTGGAACACCCACTGGTGTCCTACACAGGGACAGCAAGGATTCTTGCCCACAAGGTCTATCAGCTCAGAGGCACTTGGGCACTCTGGCAAGTCCGCGACCTAGCTCCAGCTCAAGGGAGGATAGGGCTTGGGCAGCTCCTGGGAAGCATGAGCAGCCTGTGGGACAAGGAGCCAGGTCTGGCTCACATGCTCAGGGAACAGCCCATGGCCAGCACTGGGCTCAGCAATGAACTTTTTCCCCCGGGGCACATTGGCACTGGTCCCCGGCGGTTTTTTGCCTTCCTCTGCAGTTCTCAGCACGGCCCCTTGCCACCATTTCTTTGGGCCATTTGGCCTGGGAGCCGGCTGCTCATGCTCCACCATGCTGGCAGCCGCAGCTGCCACTTCTCAGCTCTCCCTGCAGGTAACACAAGTGCCTGGCAGGGACCAGAGTGCTTCTCATGCATCCCTGGCCACGAAGCACAGCAGCCAAACAAGTTGTGGAAGGCAAAAAGTCTGCTCGTCATCGCTACATGTCACGCTTTGGAAGAGATGCCACGGTACCACTCACCTCTTCTTCCTCTTCTTCCTCTTCCTCTTCTTCTTCTTCTTCTTCTTCTTCTTCTTCTTCTTCTTCTTCTTCCTCCTCTTTTGTGCACGGTCAGTCCCACAAGTCCTTGTCAAGGTTCTCCCTCTGCAGGAACCGTGGACAGCTTGGCCTCTATTCCTGCTGCTGCTCTCTGCAGCTCTGGGACTTGCCTTTGCCAGCCTGCAAGGGATCTTTTCTCAGGCTAAACTGAAGAATGCCTCAGCCTACTCCTGGCTACACTTGGGCTTGAGCTAATGCTTGTGAGCCTGGGTTCTGAAACAGAGTCACAAAGGGAAAAAAAATGACACGAAGAAACATAACATGAATTAACATCAAATCAAGAAAATTAATAAATTAACAACAAAATAAAATAAAATTCATTGTGTTATGTGTCCTTGAAATTGATTTTGGAACTGAAACCCCTCTGTCCTTTCAGGCAAACAGTCTCTTAGATATTGGACTGGCGGACAGGAGAGAAGAGGAGAGGAGAGGAGAGGAGAGGAGAGGAGAGGAGAGGAGAGGAGAGGAGAGGAGAGGAGAGGAGAGGAGAGGAGAGCAGTTCTGCTCTGTCAGGCCTGCAGTTCTGCGTGACAAGCCCTGAGCGAGCCCTGAGGCCTCCATACATGATACTACAGGCAGTATTGCTACTGGAAGTAAGGCTGCACTGGCAACAAATCCACACTGTATTTTGCAAAAAAGGGACTCTATTAGGTTGCTTACTCCCCTATGTTGTAGGTACAGGGACTGATTTGGAGCCAGCACCCCAAAGGCTTCCTCCAAAGGGCTGCACATATGCGGCTGTGTCAGCCCCATGTCACAATGCCAGCACCCGGCAACGCAGTGGTCACCAGGCCCCACGCAGGATCCAGAGGAGCAGCCTCCCGTGTCCACTGCCACAGCTG
Organism: Caloenas nicobarica; assembly: GCF_036013445.1. Lineage (NCBI taxonomy): Eukaryota > Metazoa > Chordata > Aves > Columbiformes > Columbidae > Caloenas > Caloenas nicobarica. The sequence goes on from NC_088250.1 coordinate 103,980, forward strand.
GCCCGGGGGCAGCCCCAGCACATCTGACAGGAAGCACTTGAGGAGCTGCTGGAATCACAGGCCAGGGGCTGAGGGAAGAAAACCTTGCATGAGGCTGCTGGAGGTTCTCCGCTGCAAGACAATCTGCTGGCAGGGCCACCTTCCAAGCTCGGCTCATGGATGCAAATCCTTTTCAACTGGATAGCAGTGGCAAGACCAAGGCAATTCCTTCTTGAGGAGCACTGCAGAGCTCACCATCCTCATCTCCCACAGAGCAACGCTCAGGAGCCGTAAGAGATAGGATGTCGAGGGCTTGCAAGGGCTTGCAAGGGCTTGCAGTGCTTTGGAACACCCACTGGTGTCCTACACAGGGACAGCAAGGATTCTTGCCCACAAGGTCTAACAGCTCAGAGGCAGTTGGGCACTCTGGCAAGTCCGCGACATAGCTCCAGCTCAAGGGAGGATAGGGCTTGGGCAGCTCCTGGGAAGCATGAGCAGCCTGTGGGACAAGGAGCCAGGTCTGGCTCACATGCTCAGGGAACAGCCCATGGCCAGCACTGGGCTCAGCAAGGAACTTTTTCCCCCGGGGCACATTGGCACTGGTCCCCGGCGGTTTTTTGCCTTCCTCTGCACTTCTCAGCACCGCCCCTTGCCACCTTTTCTTTGGGCCATTTGGCCTGGGAGCCGGCTGCTCATGCTCCACCATGCTGGCAGCCGCAGCTGCCACTTCTCAGCTCTCCCTGCAGGTAACACAAGCGCCTGGCAGGGACCAGAGCGCTTCTCATGCATCCCTGCCCAAGAAGCACAGCAGCCAAACAAGTTGTGGAAGGCAAAAAGTCTGCTCGTCATCGCTACATGTCACGCTTTGGAAGAGATGCCACGGTACCACTCACCTCTTCTTCCTCTTCTTCCTCTTCTTCTTCTTCTTCTTCTTCTTCTTCTTCTTCTTCTTCTTCTTCTTCTTCTTCTTCTTCTTCTTCTCCTTCCTCCTCCTCTTTTGTGCATGGTCAGTCCCACAAGTCCTTGTCAAGGTTCTCCCTCTGCAGGAACCGCGGACAGCTTGGCCTCTATTCCTGCTGCTGCTCTCTGCAGCTCTGGGACTTGCCTTTGCCAGCCTGCAAGGGATCTTTTCTCAGGCTAAACTGAAGAATGCCTCAGCCTACTCCTGGCTACACTTGGGCTTGAGCTAATGCTTGTGAGCCTGGGTTCTGAAACAGAGTCACAAAGGGAAAAAAAATGACACGAAGAAACATAACATGAATTAACATAAAATCAAGAAAATTAATAAATTAACAACAAAATAAAATAAAATCCATTGTGTTATGTGTCCTTGAAATTGATTTTGGAACTGAAACCCCTGTGTCCTTTCAGGCAAACAGTCTCTTAGATATTGGACTGTCGGACAGGAGAGAAGTGGAGAGGAGGGGAGAGGAGAGGAGAGGAGAGGAGAGGAGAGGAGAGGAGAGGAGAGGAGAGGAGAGCAGTTCTGCTCTGTCAGGCCTGCAGTTCTGCGTGACAAGCCCTGAGCGAGCCCTGAGGCCTCCATACATGATACTACAGGCAGTATTGCTACTGGAAGTAAGGCTGCACTGGCAACAAATCCACACTGTATTTTGCAAAAAAGGGACTCTATTAGGTTGCTCTACTCCCCTATGTTGTAGGTACAGGGACTGATTTGGAGCCAGCACCCCAAAGGCTTCCTCCAAAGGGCTGCACATATGCGGCTGTGTCACCCCCATGTCACAATGCCAGCACCCGGCAACGCAGTGGTCACCAGGCCCCACGCAGGATCCAGAGGAGCAGCCTCCCGTGTCCACTGCCAGAGCTGGCCCGGGGGCAGCCCCAGCACATCTGATAGGAAGCACTTGAGGAGCTGCTGGAATCACAGGCCAGGGCCTGAGGGAAGAAAACCTTGCATGAGGCTGCTGGAGGTTCTCCGCTGCAAGACAGTCTGCTGGCAGGGCCACGTTCCAAGCTCGGCTCATGGATGCAAATCCTTTTCAACTGGATAGCAGTGGCAAGACCAAGGCAATTCCTTCTTGAGGAGCACTGCAGAGCTCACCATCCTCATCTCCTACAGAGCAACGCTCAGGAGCCGTAAGAGATAGGATGTCGAGGCCTTGCAAGGGCTTGCAAGGGCTTGCAGTGCTTTGGAACACCCACTGGTGTCCTACACAGGGACAGCAAGGATTCTTGCCCACAAGGTCTATCAGCTCAGAGGCACTTGGGCACTCTGGCAAGTCCGCGACCTAGCTCCAGCTCAAGGGAGGATAGGGCTTGGGCAGCTCCTGGGAAGCATGAGCAGCCTGTGGGACAAGGAGCCAGGTCTGGCTCACATGCTCAGGGAACAGCCCATGGCCAGCACTGGGCTCAGCAAGGAACTTTTTCTCCCGGGGCACATTGGCACTGGTCCCCGGCGGTTTTTTGCCTTCCTCTGCACTTCTCAGCACCGCCCCTTGCCACCATTTCTTTGGGCCATTTGGCCTGGGAGCCGGCTGCTCATGCTCCACCATGCTGGCAGCCGCAGCTGCCACTTCTCAGCTCTCCCTGCAGGTAACACAAGTGCCTGGCAGGGACCAGAGCGCTTCTCATGCATCCCTGGCCACGAAGCACAGCAGCCAAACAAGTTGTGGAAGGCAAAAAGTCTGCTCGTCATCGCTACATGTCACGCTTTGGAAGAGATGCCACGGTACCACTCACCTCTTCTTCCTCTTCTTCCTCTTCTTCTTCTTCTTCTTCTTCCTCCTCTTTTGTGCATGGTCAGTCCCACAAGTCCTTGTCAAGGTTCTCCCTCTGCAGGAACCGCGGACAGCTTGGCCTCTATTCCTGCTGCTGCTCTCTGCAGCTCTGGGACTTGCCTTTGCCAGCCTGCAAGGGATCTTTTCTCAGGCTAAACTGAAGAATGCCTCAGCCTACTCCTGGCTACACTTGGGCTTGAGCTAATGCTTGTGAGCCTGGGTTCTGAAACAGAGTCACAAAGGGAAAAAAAATGACACGAAGAAACATAACATGAATTAACATCAAATCAAGAAAATTAATAAATTAACAACAAAATAAAATAAAATCCATTGTGTTATGTGTTCTTGAAATTGATTTTGGAACTGAAACCCCTCTGTCCTTTCAGGCAAACAGTCTCTTAGATATTGGACTGGCGGACAGGAGAGAAGTGGAGAGGAGGGGAGAGGAGAGGAGAGGAGAGGAGAGCAGTTCTGCTCTGTCAGGCCTGCAGTTCTGCGTGACAAGCCCTGAGCGAGCCCTGAGGCCTCCATACATGATACTACAGGCAGTATTGCTACTGGAAGCAAGGCTGCACTGGCAACAAATCCACACTGTATTTTGCAAAAAAGGGACTCTATTAGGTTGCTTCCTCCCCTATGTTGTAGGTACAGGGACTGATTTGGAGCCAGCACCCCAAAGGCTTCCTCCAAAGGGCTGCACATATGCGGCTGTGTCAGCCCCATGTCACAATGCCAGCACCCGGCAACGCAGTGGTCACCAGGCCCCACGCAGGATCCAGAGGAGCAGCCTCCCGTGTCCACTGCCACAGCTGGCCCGGGGGCAGCCCCAGCACATCTGACAGGAAGCACTTGAGGAGCTGCTGGAATCACAGGCCAGGGGCTGAGGGAAGAAAACCTTGCATGAGGCTGCTGGAGGTTCTCCGCTGCAAGACAATCTGCTGGCAGGGCCACCTTCCAAGCTCGGCTCATGGATGCAAATCCTTTTCAACTGGATAGCAGTGGCAAGACCAAGGCAATTCCTTCTTGAGGAGCACTGCAGAGCTCACCATCCTCATCTCCTACAGAGCAACGCTCAGGAGCCGTAAGAGATAGGATGTCGAGGCCTTGCAAGGGCTTGCAAGGGCTTGCAGTGCTTTGGAACACCCACTGGTGTCCTACACAGGGACAGCAAGGATTCTTGCCCACAAGGTCTATCAGCTCAGAGGCACTTGGGCACTCTGGCAAGTCCGCCAGATAGCTCCAGCTCAAGGGAGGATAGGGCTTGGGCAGCTCCTGGGAAGCATGAGCAGCCTGTGGGACAAGGAGCCAGGTCTGGCTCACATGCTCAGGGAACAGCCCATGGCCAGCACTGGGCTCAGCAAGGAACTTTTTCTCCCGGGGCACATTGGCACTGGTCCCCGGCGGTTTTTTGCCTTCCTCTGCACTTCTCAGCACCGCCCCTTGCCACCATTTCTTTGGGCCATTTGGCCTGGGAGCCGGCTGCTCATGCTCCACCATGCTGGCAGCCGCAGCTGCCACTTCTCAGCTCTCCCTGCAGGTAACACAAGTGCCTGGCAGGGACCAGAGCGCTTCTCATGCATCCCTGGCCACGAAGCACAGCAGCCAAACAAGTTGTGGAAGGCAAAAAGTCTGCTCGTCATCGCTACATGTCACGCTTTGGAAGAGATGCCACGGTACCACTCACCTCTTCTTCCTCTTCTTCCTCTTCTTCTTCTTCTTCTTCTTCCTCCTCTTTTGTGCATGGTCAGTCCCACAAGTCCTTGTCAAGGTTCTCCCTCTGCAGGAACCGCGGACAGCTTGGCCTCTATTCCTGCTGCTGCTCTCTGCAGCTCTGGGACTTGCCTTTGCCAGCCTGCAAGGGATCTTTTCTCAGGCTAAACTGAAGAATGCCTCAGCCTACTCCTGGCTACACTTGGGCTTGAGCTAATGCTTGTGAGCCTGGGTTCTGAAACAGAGTCACAAAGGGAAAAAAAATGACACGAAGAAACATAACATGAATTAACATAAAATCAAGAAAATTAATAAATTAACAACAAAATAAAATAAAATCCATTGTGTTATGTGTCCTTGAAATTGATTTTGGAACTGAAACCCCTGTGTCCTTTCAGGCAAACAGTCTCTTAGATATTGGACTGTCGGACAGGAGAGAAGTGGAGAGGAGGGGAGAGGAGAGGAGAGGAGAGGAGAGGAGAGGAGAGGAGAGCAGTTCTGCTCTGTCAGGCCTGCAGTTCTGCGTGACAAGCCCTGAGCGAGCCCTGAGGCCTCCATACATGATACTACAGGCAGTATTGCTACTGGAAGTAAGGCTGCACTGGCAACAAATCCACACTGTATTTTGCAAAAAAGGGACTCTATTAGGTTGCTTACTCCCCTATGTTGTAGGTACAGGGACTGATTTGGAGCCAGCACCCCAAAGGCTTCCTCCAAAGGGCTGCACATATGCGGCTGTGTCAGCCCCATGTCACAATGCCAGCACCCGGCAACGCAGTGGTCACCAGGCCCCACGCAGGATCCAGAGGAGCAGCCTCCCGTGTCCACTGCCAGAGCTGGCCCGGGGGCAGCCCCAGCACATCTGACAGGAAGCACTTGAGGAGCTGCTGGAATCACAGGCCAGGGGCTGAGGGAAGAAAACCTTGCATGAGGCTGCTGGAGGTCCTCCACTGCAAGACAATCTGCTGGCAGGGCCACCTTCCAAGCTCGGCTCATGGATGCAAATCCTTTTCAACTGGATAGCAGTGGCAAGACCAAGGCAATTCCTTCTTGAGGAGCACTGCAGAGCTCACCATCCTCATCTCCTACAGAGCAACGCTCAGGAGCCGTAAGAGATAGGATGTCGAGGGCTTGCAAGGGCTTGCAAGGGCTTGCAGTGCTTTGGAACACCCACTGGTGTCCTACACAGGGACAGCAAGGATTCTTGCCCACAAGGTCTATCAGCTCAGAGGCACTTGGGCACTCTGGCAAGTCCGCGACCTAGCTACAGCTCAAGGGAGGATAGGGCTTGGGCAGCTCCTGGGAAGCATGAGCTGCCTGTGGGACAAGGAGCCAGGTCTGGCTCACATGCTCAGGGAACAGCCCATGGCCAGCACTGGGCTCAGCAAGGAACTTTTTCCCCTGGGGCACATTGGCACTGGTCCCCGGCGGTTTTTTGCCTTCCTCTGCAGTTCTCAGCACCGCCCCTTGCCACCATTTCTTTGGGCCATTTGGCCTGGGAGCCGGCTGCTCATGCTCCACCATGCTGGCAGCCGCAGCTGCCACTTCTCAGCTCTCCCTGCAGCTAACACAAGCGCCTGGCAGGGACCAGAGCGCTTCTCATGCATCCCTGCCCAAGAAGCACAGCAGCCAAACAAGTTGTGGAAGGCAAAAAGTCTGCTTGTCATCCCTACATGTCACGCTTTGGAAGAGATGCCACGGTACCACTCACCTCTTCTTCCTCTTCTTCCTCTTCTTCTTCTTCTTCTTCTTCTTCTTCTTCTTCTTCCTCTTTTGTGCATGGTCAGTCCCACAACTCCTTGTCAAGGTTCTCCCTCTGCAGGAACCGCGGACAGCTTGGCCTCTATTCCTGCTGCTGCTCTCTGCAGCTCTGGGACTTGCCTTTGCCAGCCTGCAAGGGATCTTTTCTCAGGCTAAACTGAAGAATGCCTCAGCCTACTCCTGGCTACATTTGGGCTTGAGCTAATGCTTGTGAGCCTGGGTTCTGAAACAGAGTCACAAAGGGAAAAAAAATGACACGAAGAAACATAACATGAATTAACATAAAATCATGAAAATTAATAAATTAACAAAAAAATAAAATAAAATTCATTGTGTTATGTGTCCTTGAAATTGATTTTGGAACTGAAAACCCTCTGTCCTTTCAGGCAAACAGTCTCTTAGATATTGGACTGGCGGACAGGAGAGAAGAGGAGAGGATAGGAGAGGAGAGGAGAGGAGAGGAGAGGAGAGGAGAGGAGAGGAGAGGAGAGGAGAGGAGAGCAGTTCTGCTCTGTCAGGCCTGCAGTTCTGCGTGACAAGCCCTGAGCGAGCCCTGAGGCCTCCATACATGATACTACAGGCAGTATTGCTACTGGAAGCAAGGCTGCACTGGCAACAAATCCACACTGTCTTTTTGCAAAAAAGGGACTCTATTAGGTTGCTTACTCCCCTGTTTTGTAGGTACAGGGACTGATTTGGAGCCAGCACCCCAAAGGCTTCCTCCAAAGGGCTGCACATATGCGGCTGTGTCAGCCCCATGTCACAATGCCAGCACCCGGCAACGCAGTGGTCACCAGGCCCCACGCAGGATCCAGAGGAGCAGCCTCCCGTGTCCACTGCCAGAGCTGGCCCGGGGGCAGCCCCAGCACATCTGACAGGAAGCACTTGAGGAGCTGCTGGAATCACAGGCCAGGGGCTGAGGGAAGAAAACCTTGCATGAGGCTGCTGGAGGTTCTCCGCTGCAAGACAATCTGCTGGCAGGGCCACCTTCCAAGCTCGGCTCATGGATGCAAATCCTTTTCAACTGGATAGCAGTGGCAAGACCAAGGCAATTCCTTCTTGAGGAGCACTGCACAGCTTACCATCCTCATCTCCTACAGAGCAACGCTCAGGAGCCGTAAGAGATAGGATGTCGAGGGCTTGCAAGGGCTTGCAAGGGCTTGCAGTGCTTTGGAACACCCACTGGTGTCCTACACAGGGACAGCAAGGATTCTTGCCCACAAGGTCTATCAGCTCAGAGGCACTTGGGCACTCTGGCAAGTCCGCCAGATAGCTCCAGCTCAAGGGAGGATAGGGCTTGGGCAGCTCCTGGCAAGCATGAGCAGCCTGTGGGACAAGGAGCCAGGTCTGGCTCACATGCTCAGGGAACAGCCCATGGCCAGCACTGGGCTCAGCAAGGAACTTTTTCCCCCGGGGCACATTGGCACTGGTCCCCGGCGGTTTTTTGCCTTCCTCTGCACTTCTCAGCACCGCCCCTTGCCACCATTTCTTTGGGCCATTTGGCCTGGGAGCCGGCTGCTCATGCTCCACCATGCTGGCAGCCGCAGCTGCCACTTCTCAGCTCTCCCTGCAGCTAACAGAAGCGCCTGGCAGGGACCAGAGCGCTTCTCATGCATCCCTGCCCAAGAAGCACAGCAGCCAAACAAGTTGTGGAAGGCAAAAAGTCTGCTCGTCATCGCTACATGTCACGCTTTGGAAGAGATGCCACGGTACCACTCACCTCTTCTTCCTCTTCTTTCTCTTCCTCTTCTTCTTCTTCTTCTTCTTCTTCTTCTTCTTCTTCTTGTTCCTCTTTTGTGCATGGTCAGTCCCACAACTCCTTGTCAAGGTTCTCCCTCTGCAGGAACCGCAGACAGCTTGGCCTCTATTCCTGCTGCTGCTCTCTGCAGCTCTGGGACTTGCCTTTGCCAGCCTGCAAGCGATCTTTTCTCATGCTAAACTGAAGAATGCCTCAGCCTACTCCTGGCTACACTTGGGCTTGAGCTAATGCTTGTGAGCCTGGGTTCTGAAACAGAGTCACAAAGGGAAAAAAAATGACACGAAGAAACATAACATGAATTAACATCAAATCAAGAAAATTAATAAATTAACAACAAAATAAAATAAAATTCATTGTGTTATGTGTCCTTGAAATTGATTTTGGAACTGAAAACCCTCTGTCCTTTCAGGCAAACAGTCTCTTAGATATTGGACTGGCGGACAGGAGAGGAGAGGAGAGGAGAGGAGAGGAGAGGAGAGGAGAGGAGAGCAGTTCTGCTCTGTCAGGCCTGCAGTTCTGCGTGACAATCCCTAAGCGAGCCCTGAGGCCTCCATACATGATACTACAGGCAGTATTGCTACTGGAAGGAAGGCTGCACTGGCAACAAATCCACACTGTCTTTTTGCAAAAAAGGGACTCTATTAGGTTGCTTACTCCCCTGTTTTGTAGGTACAGGGACTGATTTGGAGCCAGCACCCCAAAGGCTTCCTCCAAAGGGCTGCACATATGCGGCTGTGTCACCTCCATGTCACAATGCCAGCACCCGGCAACGCAGTGGTCACCAGGCCCCACACAGGATCCAGAGGAGCAGCCTCCCGTGTCCACTGCCACAGCTGGCCCGGGGGCAGCCCCAGCACATCTGACAGCAAGCACTTGAGGAGCTGCTGGAATCACAGACCAGGGGCTGAGGGAAGAAAACCTTGCATGAGGCTGCTGGAGGTTCTCCGCTGCAAGACAATCTGCTGGCAGGGCCACCTTCCAAGCTCGGCTCATGGATGCAAATCCTTTTCAACTGGATAGCAGTGGCAAGACCAAGGCAATTCTTTCTTGAGGAGCACTGCACAGCTCACCATCCTCATCTCCTACAGAGCAACGCTCAGGAGCCGTAAGAGATAGGATGTCGAGGGCTTGCAAGGGCTTGCAAGGGCTTGCAGTGCTTTGGAACACCCACTGGTGTCCTACACAGGGACAGCAAGGATTCTTGCCCACAAGGTCTATCAGCTCAGAGGCACTTGGGCACTCTGGCAAGTCCGCCAGATAGCTCCAGCTCAAGGGAGGATAGGGCTTGGGCAGCTCCTGGGAAGCATGAGCAGCCTGTGGGACAAGGAGCCAGGTCTGGCTCACATGCTCAGAGAACAGCCCATGGCCAGCACTGGGCTCAGCAAGGAACTTTTTCCCCCGGGGCACATTGGCACTGGTCCCCGGCGGTTTTTTGCCTTCCTCTTCACTTCTCAGCACCGCCCCTTGCCACCATTTCTTTGGGCCATTTGGCCTGGGAGCCGGCTGCTCATGCTCCACCATGCTGGCAGCCGCAGCTGCCACTTCTCAGCTCTCCCTGCAGCTAACACAAGCGCCTGGCAGGGACCAGAGCGCTTCTCATGCATCCCTGCCCAAGAAGCACAGCAGCCAAACAAGTTGTGGAAGGCAAAAAGTCTGCTCGTCATCCCTACATGTCACGCTTTGGAAGAGATGCCACGGTACCACTCACCTCTTCTTCCTCTTCTTCTTCTTCTTCTTCTTCTTCTTCTTCTTCTTCTTCTTCTTCCTCTTCTTCCTCTTCTTCTTCTTCTTCTTCTTCTTCTTCTTCTTCTTCTTCCTCCTCTTTTGTGCATGGTCAGTCCCACAACTCCTTGTCAAGGTTCTCCCTCTGCAGGAACCGCGGACAGCTTGGCCTCTATTCCTGCTGCTGCTCTCTGCAGCTCTGGGACTTGCCTTTGCCAGCCTGCAAGGGATCTTTTCTCAGGCTAAACTGAAGAATGCCTCAGCCTACTCCTGGCTACACTTGGGCTTGAGCTAATGCTTGTGAGCCTGGGTTCTGAAACAGAGTCACAAAGGGAAAAAAAATGACACGAAGAAACATAACATGAATTAACATAAAATCAAGAAAATTAATAAATTAACAACAAAATAAAATAAAATTCATTGTGTTATGTGTCCTTGAAATTGATTTTGGAACTGAAACCCCTCTGTCCTTTCAGGCAAACAGTCTCTTAGATATTGGACTGGCGGACAGGAGAGAAGAGAAGAGGAGAGGAGAGGAGAGGAGAGGAGAGGAGAGGAGAGGAGAGGAGAGGAGAGGAGAGCAGTTCTGCTCTGTCAGGCCTGCAGTTCTGCGTGACAAGCCCTGAGTGAGCCCTGAGGCCTCCATACATGATACTACAGGCAGTATTGCTGCTGGAAGTAAGGCTGCACTGGCAACAAATCCACACTGTCTTTTTGCAAAAGAGGGACTCTATTAGGTTGCTTACTCCCCTATTTTGTAGCTACAGGGACTGATTTGGAGCCAGCACCCCAAAGGCTTCCTCCAAAGGGCTGCACATATGCGGCTGTGTCACCCCCATGTCACAATGCCAGCACCCGGCAACGCAGTGGTCACCAGGCCCCACGCAGGATCCAGAGGAGCAGCCTCCCGTGTTCACTGCCAGAGCCGGCCCGGGGGCAGCCCCAGCACATCTGACAGGAAGCACTTGAGGAGCTGCTGGAATCACAGGCCAGGGGCTGAGGGAAGAAAACCTTGCATGAGGCTGCTGGAGGTTCTCCGCTGCAAGACAATCTGCTGGCAGGGCCACCTTCCAAGCTCGGCTCATGGATGCAAATCCTTTTCAACTGGATAGCAGTGGCAAGACCAAGGCAATTCCTTCTTGAGGAGCACTGCAGAGCTCACCATCCTCATCTCCTACAGAGCAACGCTCAGGAGCCGTAAGAGATAGGATGTCGAGGCCTTGCAAGGGCTTGCAAGGGCTTGCAGTGCTTTGGAACACCCACTGGTGTCCTACACAGGGACAGCAAGGATTCTTGCCCACAAGGTCTATCAGCTCAGAGGCACTTGGGCACTCTGGCAAGTCCGCGACATAGGTCCAGCTCAAGGGAGGATAGGGCTTGGGCAGCTCCTGGGAAGCATGAGCAGCCTGTGGGACAAGGAGCCAGGTCTGGCTCACATGCTCAGGGAACAGCCCATGGCCAGCACTGGGCTCAGCAAGGAACTTTTTCCCCCGGGGCACATTGGCACTGGTCCCCGGCGGTTTTTTGCCTTCCTCTGCACTTCTCAGCACCGCCCCTTGCCACCATTTCTTTGGGCCATTTGGCCTGGGAGCCGGCTGCTCATGCTCCACCATGCTGGCAGCCGCAGCTGCCACTTCTCAGCTCTCCCTGCAGCTAACACAAGCGCCTGGCAGGGACCAGAGCGCTTCTCATGCATCCCTGCCCAAGAAGCACAGCAGCCAAACAAGTTGTGGAAGGCAAAAAGTCTGCTCGTCATCCCTACATGCCACGCTTTGGAAGAGATGCCACGGTACCACTCACCTCTTCTTCCTCTTCTTCCTCTTCTTCTTCTTCTTCTTCTTCTTCTTCTTCTTCCTCCTCTTTTGTGCATGGTCAGTCCCACAACTCCTTGTCAAGGTTCTCCCTCTGCAGGAACCGCAGACAGCTTGGCCTCTATTCCTGCTGCTGCTCTCTGCAGCTCTGGGACTTGCCTTTGCCAGCCTGCAAGGGATCTTTTCTCAGGCTAAACTGAAGAATGCCTCAGCCTACTCCTGGCTACACTTGGGCTTGAGCTAATGCTTGTGAGCCTGGGTTCTGAAACAGAGTCACAAAGGGAAAAAAAATGACACGAAGAAACATCACATGAATTAACATCAAATCAAGAAAATTAATAAATTAACAACAAAATAAAATAAAATTCATTGTGTTATGTGTCCTTGAAATTGATTTTGGAACTGAAAACCCTCTGTCCTTTCAGGCAAACAGTCTCTTAGATATTGGACTGGCGGACAGGAGAGAAGAGAAGAGGAGAGGAGAGGAGAGGAGAGGAGAGGAGAGGAGAGGAGAGGAGAGGAGAGGAGAGGAGAGGAGAGCAGTTCTGCTCTGTCAGGCCTGCAGTTCTGCGTGACAAGCCCTGAGTGAGCCCTGAGGCCTCCATACATGATACTACAGGCAGTATTGCTGCTGGAAGGAAGGCTGCACTGGCAACAAATCCACACTGTCTTTTTGCAAAAGAGGGACTCTATTAGGTTGCTTACTCCCCTATTTTGTAGGTACAGGGACTGATTTGGAGCCAGCACCCCAAAGGCTTCCTCCAAAGGGCTGCACATATGCGGCTGTGTCACCCCCATGTCACAATGCCAGCACCCGGCAACGCAGTGGTCACCAGGCCCCACGCAGGATCCAGAGGAGCAGCCTCCCGTGTTCACTGCCAGAGCCGGCCCGGGGGCAGCCCCAGCACATCTGACAGGAAGCACTTGAGGAGCTGCTGGAAACACAGGCCAGGGCCTGAGGGAAGAAAACCTTGCATGAGGCTGCTGGAGGTTCTCCGCTGCAAGACAATCTGCTGGCAGGGCCACCTTCCAAGCTCGGCTCATGGATGCAAATCCTTTTCAACTGGATAGCAGTGGCAAGACCAAGGCAATTCCTTCTTGAGGAGCACTGCAGAGCTCACCATCCTCATCTCCTACAGAGCAACGCTCAGGAGCCGTAAGAGATAGGATGTCGAGGCCTTGCAAGGGCTTGCAAGGGCTTACAGTGCTTTGGAACACCCACTGGTGTCCTACACAGGGACAGCAAGGATTCTTGCCCACAAGGTCTATCAGCTCAGAGGCAGTTGGGCACTCTGGCAAGTCCGCGACATAGCTCCAGCTCAAGGGAGGATAGGGCTTGGGCAGCTCCTGGGAAGCATGAGCAGCCTGTGGGACAAGGAGCCAGGTCTGGCTCACATGCTCAGGGAACAGCCCATGGCCAGCACTGGGCTCAGCAAGGAACTTTTTCCCCCGGGGCACATTGGCACTGGTCCCCGGCGGTTTTTTGCCTTCCTCTGCACTTCTCAGCACCGCCCCTTGCCACCATTTCTTTGGGCCATTTGGCCTGGGAGCCGGCTGCTCATGCTCCACCATGCTGGCAGCCGCAGCTGCCACTTCTCAGCTCTCCCTGCAGGTAACACAAGCGCCTGGCAGGGACCAGAGCGCTTCTCATGCATCCCTGCCCAAGAAGCACAGCAGCCAAACAAGTTGTGGAAGGCAAAAAGTCTGCTCGTCATCCCTACATGTCACGCTTTGGAAGAGATGCCACGGTACCACTCACCTCTTCTTCCTCTTCTTCCTCTTCTTCTTCTTCTTCTTCTTCTTCTTCTTCTTCTTCCTCCTCTTTTGTGCATGGTCAGTCCCACAACTCCTTGTCAAGGTTCTCCCTCTGCAGGAACCGCAGACAGCTTGGCCTCTATTCCTGCTGCTGGTCTCTGCAGCTCTGGGACTTGCCTTTGCCAGCCTGCAAGGGATCTTTTCTCAGGCTAAACTGAAGAATGCCTCAGCCTACTCCTGGCTACACTTGGGCTTGAGCTAATGCTTGTGAGCCTGGGTTCTGAAACAGAGTCACAAAGGGAAAAAAAATGACACGAAGAAACATCACATGAATTAACATCAAATCAAGAAAATTAATAAATTAACAACAAAATAAAATAAAATTCATTGTGTTATGTGTCCTTGAAATTGATTTTGGAACTGAAAACCCTCTGTCCTTTCAGGCAAACAGTCTCTTAGATATTGGACTGGCGGACAGGAGAGAAGAGAAGAGGAGAGGAGAGGAGAGGAGAGGAGAGGAGAGGAGAGGAGAGGAGAGGAGAGGAGAGGAGAGGAGAGGAGAGGAGAGGAGAGGAGAGGAGAGGAGAGCAGTTCTGCTCTGTCAGGCCTGCAGTTCTGCGTGACAAGCCCTGAGTGAGCCCTGAGGCCTCCATACATGATACTACAGGCAGTACTGCTGCTGGAAGTAAGGCTGCACTGGCAACAAATCCACACTGTCTTTTTGCAAAAGAGGGACTCTATTAGGTTGCTTACTCCCCTATTTTGTAGCTACAGGGACTGATTTGGAGCCAGCACCCCAAAGGCTTCCTCCAAAGGGCTGCACATATGTGGCTGTGTCACCCCCATGTCACAATGCCAGCACCCGGCAACGCAGTGGTCACCAGGCCCCACGCAGGATCCAGAGGAGCAGCCTCCCGTGTCCACTGCCAGAGCTGGCCCGGGGGCAGCCCCAGCACATCTGACAGGAAGCACTTGAGGAGCTGCTGGAATCACAGGCCAGGGCCTGAGGGAAGAAAACCTTGCATGAGGCTGCTGGAGGTTCTCCGCTGCAAGACAATCTGCTGGCAGGGGCACCTTCCAAGCTCGGCTCATGGATGCAAATCCTTTTCAACTGGATAGCAGTGGCAAGACCAAGGCAATTCCTTCTTGAGGAGCACTGCAGAGCTCACCATCCTCATCTCCTACAGAGCAACGCTCAGGAGCCCTAAGAGATAGGATGTCGAGGCCTTGCAAGGGCTTGCAAGGGCTTGCAGTGCTTTGGAACACCCACTGGTGTCCTACACAGGGACAGCAAGGATTCTTGCCCACAAGGTCTATCAGCTCAGAGGCACTTGGGCACTCTGGCAAGTCCGCGACATAGCTCCAGCTCAAGGGAGGATAGGGCTTGGGCAGCTCCTGGGAAGCATGAGCAGCCTGTGGGACAAGGAGCCAGGTCTGGCTCACATGCTCAGGGAACAGCCCATGGCCAGCACTGGGCTCAGCAAGGAACTTTTTCCCCCGGGGCACATTGGCACTGGTCCCCGGCGGTTTTTTGCCTTCCTCTGCACTTCTCAGCACCGCCCCTTGCCACCATTTCTTTGGGCCATTTGGCCTGGGAGCCGGCTGCTCATGCTCCACCATGCTGGCAGCCGCAGCTGCCACTTCTCAGCTCTCCCTGCAGCTAACACAAGCGCCTGGCAGGGACCAGAGCGCTTCTCATGCATCCCTGCCCAAGAAGCACAGCAGCCAAACAAGTTGTGGAAGGCAAAAAGTCTGCTTGTCATCCCTACATGTCACGCTTTGGAAGAGATGCCACGGTACCACTCACCTCTTCTTCCTCTTCTTCCTCTTCTTCCTCTTCTTCTTCTTCTTCTTCTTCTTCTTCTTCCTCCTCTTTTGTGCATGGCCAGTCCCCCAACTCCTTGTCAAGGTTCTCCCTCTGCAGGAACCGCGGACAGCTTGGCCTCTATTCCTGCTGCTGCTCTCTGCAGCTCTGGGACTTGCCTTTGCCAGCCTGCAAGGGATCTTTTCTCAGGCTAAACTGAAGAATGCCTCAGCCTACTCCTGGCTACACTTGGGCTTGAGCTAATGCTTGTGAGCCTGGGTTCTGAAACAGAGTCACAAAGGGAAAAAAAATGACACGAAGAAACATAACATGAATTAACATCAAATCAAGAAAATTAATAAATTAACAACAAAATAAAATAAAATTCATTGTGTTATGTGTCCTTGAAATTGATTTTGGAACTGAAAACCCTCTGTCGTTTCAGGCAAACAGTCTCTTAGATATTGGACTGGCGGACAGGAGAGAAGAGAAGAGGAGAGGAGAGGAGAGGAGAGGAGAGGAGAGGAGAGGAGAGGAGAGGAGAGGAGAGGAGAGGAGAGGAGAGGAGAGGAGAGGAGAGGAGAGCAGTTCTGCTCTGTCAGGCCTGCAGTTCTGCGTGACAAGCCCTGAGCGAGCCCTGAGGCCTCCATACATGATACTACAGGCAGTATTGCTGCTGGAAGTAAGGCTGCACTGGCAACAAATCCACACTGTCTTTTTGCAAAAGAGGGACTCTATTAGGTTGCTTACTCCCCTATTTTGTAGCTACAGGGACTGATTTGGAGCCAGCACCCCAAAGGCTTCCTCCAAAGGGCTGCACATATGCGGCTGTGTCACCCCCATGTCACAATGCCAGCACCCGGCAACGCAGTGGTCACCAGGCCCCACGCAGGATCCAGAGGAGCAGCCTCCCGTGTTCACTGCCAGAGCCGGCCCGGGGGCAGCCCCAGCACATCTGACAGGAAGCACTTGAGGAGCTGCTGGAATCACAGGCCAGGGCCTGAGGGAAGAAAACCTTGCATGAGGCTGCTGGAGGTTCTCCGCTGCAAGACAATCTGCTGGCAGGGCCACCTTCCAAGCTCGGCTCATGGATGCAAATCCTTTTCAACTGGATAGCAGTGGCAAGACCAAGGCAATTCCTTCTTGAGGAGCACTGCAGAGCTCACCATCCTCATCTCCTACAGAGCAACGCTCAGGAGCCCTAAGAGATAGGATGTCGAGGGCTTGCAAGGGCTTGCAAGGGCTTGCAGTGCTTTGGAACACCCACTGGTGTCCTACACAGGGACAGCAAGGATTCTTGCCCACAAGGTCTATCAGCTCAGAGGCACTTGGGCACTCTGGCAAGTCCGCGACATAGGTCCAGCTCAAGGGAGGATAGGGCTTGGGCAGCTCCTGGGAAGCATGAGCAGCCTGTGGGACAAGGAGCCAGGTCTGGCTCACATGCTCAGGGAACAGCCCATGGCCAGCACTGGGCTCAGCAAGGAACTTTTTCCCCCGGGGCACATTGGCACTGGTCCCCGGCGGTTTTTTGCCTTCCTCTGCACTTCTCAGCACCGCCCCTTGCCACCATTTCTTTGGGCCATTTGGCCTGGGAGCCGGCTGCTCATGCTCCACCATGCTGGCAGCCGCAGCTGCCACTTCTCAGCTCTCCCTGCAGCTAACACAAGCGCCTGGCAGGGACCAGAGCGCTTCTCATGCATCCCTGCCCAAGAAGCACAGCAGCCAAACAAGTTGTGGAAGGCAAAAAGTCTGCTCGTCATCCCTACATGTCACGCTTTGGAAGAGATGCCACGGTACCACTCACCTCTTCTTCCTCTTCTTCCTCTTCTTCTTCTTCTTCTTCTTCTTCTTCTTCTTCTTCCTCCTCTTTTGTGCATGGTCAGTCCCACAACTCCTTGTCAAGGTTCTCCCTCTGCAGGAACCGCAGACAGCTTGGCCTCTATTCCTGCTGCTGCTCTCTGCAGCTCTGGGACTTGCCTTTGCCAGCCTGCAAGGGATCTTTTCTCAGGCTAAACTGAAGAATGCCTCAGCCTACTCCTGGCTACACTTGGGCTTGAGCTAATGCTTGTGAGCCTGGGTTCTGAAACAGAGTCACAAAGGGAAAAAAAATGACACGAAGAAACATCACATGAATTAACATCAAATCAAGAAAATTAATAAATTAACAACAAAATAAAATAAAATTCATTGTGTTATGTGTCCTTGAAATTGATTTTGGAACTGAAAACCCTCTGTCCTTTCAGGCAAACAGTCTCTTAGATATTGGACTGGCGGACAGGAGAGAAGAGAAGAGGAGAGGAGAGGAGAGGAGAGGAGAGGAGAGGAGAGGAGAGGAGAGGAGAGCAGTTCTGCTCTGTCAGGCCTGCAGTTCTGCGTGACAAGCCCTGAGTGAGCCCTGAGGCCTCCATACATGATACTACAGGCAGTATTGCTGCTGGAAGGAAGGCTGCACTGGCAACAAATCCACACTGTCTTTTTGCAAAAGAGGGACTCTATTAGGTTGCTTACTCCCCTATTTTGTAGCTACAGGGACTGATTTGGAGCCAGCACCCCAAAGGCTTCCTCCAAAGGGCTGCACATATGCGGCTGTGTCACCCCCATGTCACAATGCCAGCACCCGGCAACGCAGTGGTCACCAGGCCCCACGCAGGATCCAGAGGAGCAGCCTCCCGTGTTCACTGCCAGAGCCGGCCCGGGGGCAGCCCCAGCACATCTGACAGGAAGCACTTGAGGAGCTGCTGGAAACACAGGCCAGGGCCTGAGGGAAGAAAACCTTGCATGAGGCTGCTGGAGGTTCTCCGCTGCAAGACAATCTGCTGGCAGGGCCACCTTCCAAGCTCGGCTCATGGATGCAAATCCTTTTCAACTGGATAGCAGTGGCAAGACCAAGGCAATTCCTTCTTGAGGAGCACTGCAGAGCTCACCATCCTCATCTCCTACAGAGCAACGCTCAGGAGCCGTAAGAGATAGGATGTCGAGGCCTTGCAAGGGCTTGCAAGGGCTTACAGTGCTTTGGAACACCCACTGGTGTCCTACACAGGGACAGCAAGGATTCTTGCCCACAAGGTCTATCAGCTCAGAGGCAGTTGGGCACTCTGGCAAGTCCGCGACATAGCTCCAGCTCAAGGGAGGATAGGGCTTGGGCAGCTCCTGGGAAGCATGAGCAGCCTGTGGGACAAGGAGCCAGGTCTGGCTCACATGCTCAGGGAACAGCCCATGGCCAGCACTGGGCTCAGCAAGGAACTTTTTCCCCCGGGGCACATTGGCACTGGTCCCCGGCGGTTTTTTGCCTTCCTCTGCACTTCTCAGCACCGCCCCTTGCCACCATTTCTTTGGGCCATTTGGCCTGGGAGCCGGCTGCTCATGCTCCACCATGCTGGCAGCCGCAGCTGCCACTTCTCAGCTCTCCCTGCAGCTAACACAAGCGCCTGGCAGGGACCAGAGCGCTTCTCATGCATCCCTGCCCAAGAAGCACAGCAGCCAAACAAGTTGTGGAAGGCAAAAAGTCTGCTCGTCATCCCTACATGTCACGCTTTGGAAGAGATGCCACGGTACCACTCACCTCTTCTTCCTCTTCTTCTTCTTCTTCTTCTTCTTCTTCTTCTTCTTCCTCCTCTTTTGTGCATGGTCAGTCCCACAACTCCTTGTCAAGGTTCTCCCTCTGCAGGAACCGCGGACAGCTTGGCCTCTATTCCTGCTGCTGGTCTCTGCAGCTCTGGGACTTGCCTTTGCCAGCCTGCAAGGGATCTTTTCTCAGGCTAAACTGAAGAATGCCTCAGCCTACTCCTGGCTACACTTGGGCTTGAGCTAATGCTTGTGAGCCTGGGTTCTGAAACAGAGTCACAAAGGGAAAAAAAATGACACGAAGAAACATAACATGAATTAACATCAAATCAAGAAAATTAATAAATTAACAACAAAATAAAATAAAATTCATTGTGTTATGTGTCCTTGACATTGATTTTGGAACTGAAAACCCTCTGTCCTTTCAGGCAAACAGTCTCTTAGATATTGGACTGGCGGACAGGAGAGAAGAGAAGAGGAGAGGAGAGGAGAGGAGAGGAGAGGAGAGGAGAGGAGAGGAGAGGAGAGGAGAGGAGAGGAGAGGAGAGCAGTTCTGCTCTGTCAGGCCTGCAGTTCTGCGTGACAAGCCCTGAGTGAGCCCTGAGGCCTCCATACATGATACTACAGGCAGTACTGCTGCTGGAAGTAAGGCTGCACTGGCAACAAATCCACACTGTCTTTTTGCAAAAGAGGGACTCTATTAGGTTGCTTACTCCCCTATTTTGTAGCTACAGGGACTGATTTGGAGCCAGCACCCCAAAGGCTTCCTCCAAAGGGCTGCACATATGTGGCTGTGTCACCCCCATGTCACAATGCCAGCACCCGGCAACGCAGTGGTCACCAGGCCCCACGCAGGATCCAGAGGAGCAGCCTCCCGTGTCCACTGCCAGAGCCGGCCCGGGGGCAGCCCCAGCACATCTGACAGGAAGCACTTGAGGAGCTGCTGGAATCACAGGCCAGGGCCTGAGGGAAGAAAACCTTGCATGAGGCTGCTGGAGGTTCTCCGCTGCAAGACAATCTGCTGGCAGGGCCACCTTCCAAGCTCGGCTCATGGATGCAAATCCTTTTCAACTGGATAGCAGTGGCAAGACCAAGGCAATTCCTTCTTGAGGAGCACTGCACAGCTCACCATCCTCATCTCCTACAGAGCAACGCTCAGGAGCCGTAAGAGATAGGATGTCGAGGCCTTGCAAGGGCTTGCAAGGGCTTACAGTGCTTTGGAACACCCACTGGTGTCCTACACAGGGACAGCAAGGATTCTTGCCCACAAGGTCTATCAGCTCAGAGGCACTTGGGCACTCTGGCAAGTCCGCGACATAGCTCCAGCTCAAGGGAGGATAGGGCTTGGGCAGCTCCTGGGAAGCATGAGCAGCCTGTGGGACAAGGAGCCAGGTCTGGCTCACATGCTCAGGGAACAGCCCATGGCCAGCACTGGGCTCAGCAAGGAACTTTTTCCCCCGGGGCACATTGGCACTGGTCCCCGGCGGTTTTTTGCCTTCCTCTGCACTTCTCAGCACCGCCCCTTGCCACCATTTCTTTGGGCCATTTGGCCTGGGAGCCGGCTGCTCATGCTCCACCATGCTGGCAGCCGCAGCTGCCACTTCTCAGCTCTCCCTGCAGCTAACACAAGCGCCTGGCAGGGACCAGAGCGCTTCTCATGCATCCCTGCCCAAGAAGCACAGCAGCCAAACAAGTTGTGGAAGGCAAAAACTCTGCTCGTCATCCCTACATGTCACGCTTTGGAAGAGATGCCACGGTACCACTCACCTCTTCTTCCTCTTCTTCCTCTTCTTCTTCTTCTTCTTCTTCTTCTTCTTCTTCTTCCTCCTCTTTTGTGCATGGCCAGTCCCACAACTCCTTGTCAAGGTTCTCCCTCTGCAGGAACCGCGGACAGCTTGGCCTCTATTCCTGCTGCTGCTCTCTGCAGCTCTGGGACTTGCCTTTGCCAGCCTGCAAGGGATCTTTTCTCAGGCTAAACTGAAGAATGCCTCAGCCTACTCCTGGCTACACTTGGGCTTGAGCTAATGCTTGTGAGCCTGGGTTCTGAAACAGAGTCACAAAGGGAAAAAAAATGACACGAAGAAACATAACATGAATTAACATCAAATCAAGAAAATTAATAAATTAACAACAAAATAAAATAAAATTCATTGTGTTATGTGTCCTTGAAATTGATTTTGGAACTGAAAACCCTCTGTCGTTTCAGGCAAACAGTCTCTTAGATATTGGACTGGCGGACAGGAGAGAAGAGAAGAGGAGAGGAGAGGAGAGGAGAGGAGAGGAGAGGAGAGGAGAGGAGAGGAGAGGAGAGGAGAGGAGAGCAGTTCTGCTCTGTCAGGCCTGCAGTTCTGCGTGACAAGCCCTGAGTGAGCCCTGAGGCCTCCATACATGATACTACAGGCAGTACTGCTGTGGAAGTAAGGCTGCACTGGCAACAAATCCACACTGTCTTTTTGCAAAAGAGGGACTCTATTAGGTTGCTTACTCCCCTATTTTGTAGCTACAGGGACTGATTTGGAGCCAGCACCCCAAAGGCTTCCTCCAAAGGGCTGCACATATGCGGCTGTGTCACCCCCATGTCACAATGCCAGCACCCGGCAACGCAGTGGTCACCAGGCCCCACGCAGGATCCAGAGGAGCAGCCTCCCGTGTCC
Source organism: Caloenas nicobarica (assembly GCF_036013445.1). Classification (NCBI taxonomy): domain Eukaryota; kingdom Metazoa; phylum Chordata; class Aves; order Columbiformes; family Columbidae; genus Caloenas; species Caloenas nicobarica. Next base: position 125,237 of record NC_088250.1, read on the forward strand.
ACTGCCAGAGCTGGCCCGGGGGCAGCCCCAGCACATCTGACAGGAAGCACTTGAGGAGCTGCTGGAATCACAGGCCAGGGCCTGAGGGAAGAAAACCTTGCATGAGGCTGCTGGAGGTTCTCCGCTGCAAGACAATCTGCTGGCAGGGCCACCTTCCAAGCTCGGCTCATGGATGCAAATCCTTTTCAACTGGATAGCAGTGGCAAGACCAAGGCAATTCCTTCTTGAGGAGCACTGCAGAGCTCACCATCCTCATCTCCTACAGAGCAACGCTCAGGAGCCGTAAGAGATAGGATGTCGAGGCCTTGCAAGGGCTTGCAAGGGCTTGCAGTGCTTTGGAACACCCACTGGTGTCCTACACAGGGACAGCAAGGATTCTTGCCCACAAGGTCTATCAGCTCAGAGGCAGTTGGGCACTCTGGCAAGTCCGCGACATAGCTCCAGCTCAAGGGAGGATAGGGCTTGGGCAGCTCCTGGGAAGCATGAGCAGCCTGTGGGACAAGGAGCCAGGTCTGGCTCACATGCTCAGGGAACAGCCCATGGCCAGCACTGGGCTCAGCAAGGAACTTTTTCCCCCGGGGCACATTGGCACTGGTCCCCGGCGGTTTTTTGCCTTCCTCTGCACTTCTCAGCACCGCCCCTTGCCACCATTTCTTTGGGCCATTTGGCCTGGGAGCCGGCTGCTCATGCTCCACCATGCTGGCAGCCGCAGCTGCCACTTCTCAGCTCTCCCTGCAGCTAACACAAGCGCCTGGCAGGGACCAGAGCGCTTCTCATGCATCCCTGGCCAAGAAGTACAGCAGCCAAACAAGTTGTGGAAGGCAAAAAGTCTGCTTGTCATCCCTACATGTCACGCTTTGGAAGAGATGCCACGGTACCACTCACCTCTTCTTCCTCTTCTTCCTCTTCTTCTTCTTCTTCTTCTTCTTCTTCTTCCTCCTCTTTTGTGCATGGTCAGTCCCACAACTCCTTGTCAAGGTTCTCCCTCTGCAGGAACCGCGGACAGCTTGGCCTCTATTCCTGCTGCTGCTCTCTGCAGCTCTGGGACTTGCCTTTGCCAGCCTGCAAGGGATCTTTTCTCATGCTAAACTGAAGAATGCCTCAGCCTACTCCTGGCTACACTTGGGCTTGAGCTAATGCTTGTGAGCCTGGGTTCTGAAACAGAGTCACAAAGGGAAAAAAAATGACACGAAGAAACATAACATGAATTAACATCAAATCAAGAAAATTAATAAATTAACAACAAAATAAAATAAAATTCATTGTGTTATGTGTCCTTGACATTGATTTTGGAACTGAAAACCCTCTGTCCTTTCAGGCAAACAGTCTCTTAGATATTGGACTGGCGGACAAGAGAGGAGAGGAGAGGAGAGGAGAGGAGAGGAGAGGAGAGGAGAGGAGAGGAGAGGAGAGGAGAGGAGAGGAGAGGAGAGGAGAGGAGAGGAGAGGAGAGGAGAGCAGTTCTGCTCTGTCAGGCCTGCAGTTCTGCGTGACAAGCCCTGAGTGAGCCCTGAGGCCTCCATACATGATACTACAGGCAGTACTGCTGCTGGAAGGAAGGCTGCACTGGCAACAAATCCACACTGTCTTTTTGCAAAAGAGGGACTCTATTAGGTTGCTTACTCCCCTATTTTGTAGGTACAGGGACTGATTTGGAGCCAGCACCCCAAAGGCTTCCTCCAAAGGGCTGCACATATGCGGCTGTGTCACCCCCATGTCACAATGCCAGCACCCGGCAACGCAGTGGTCACCAGGCCCCACGCAGGATCCAGAGGAGCAGCCTCCCGTGTTCACTGCCAGAGCCGGCCCGGGGGCAGCCCCAGCACATCTGACAGGAAGCACTTGAGGAGCTGCTGGAATCACAGGCCAGGGCCTGAGGGAAGAAAACCTTGCATGAGGCTGCTGGAGGTTCTCCGCTGCAAGACAATCTGCTGGCAGGGCCACCTTCCAAGCTCGGCTCATGGATGCAAATCCTTTTCAACTGGATAGCAGTGGCAAGACCAAGGCAATTCCTTCTTGAGGAGCACTGCACAGCTCACCATCCTCATCTCCTACAGAGCAACGCTCAGGAGCCGTAAGAGATAGGATGTCGAGGCCTTGCAAGGGCTTGCAAGGGCTTGCAGTGCTTTGGAACACCCACTGGTGTCCTACACAGGGACAGCAAGGATTCTTGCCCACAAGGTCTATCAGCTCAGAGGCAGTTGGGCACTCTGGCAAGTCCGCGACATAGCTCCAGCTCAAGGGAGGATAGGGCTTGGGCAGCTCCTGGGAAGCATGAGCAGCCTGTGGGACAAGGAGCCAGGTCTGGCTCACATGCTCAGGGAACAGCCCATGGCCAGCACTGGGCTCAGCAAGGAACATTTTCCCCCGGGGCACATTGGCACTGGTCCCCGGCGGTTTTTTGCCTTCCTCTGCACTTCTCAGCACCGCCCCTTGCCACCATTTCTTTGGGCCATTTGGCCTGGGAGCCGGCTGCTCATGCTCCACCATGCTGGCAGCCGCAGCTGCCACTTCTCAGCTCTCCCTGCAGCTAACACAAGCGCCTGGCAGGGACCAGAGCGCTTCTCATGCATCCCTGCCCAAGAAGCACAGCAGCCAAACAAGTTGTGGAAGGCAAAAAGTCTGCTCGTCATCCCTACATGTCACGCTTTGGAAGAGATGCCACGGTACCACTCACCTCTCCTTCCTCTTCTTCCTCTTCTTCTTCTTCTTCTTCTTCTTCCTCCTCTTTTGTGCATGGTCAGTCCCACAACTCCTTGTCAAGGTTCTCCCTCTGCAGGAACCGCGGACAGCTTGGCCTCTATTCCTGCTGCTGCTCTCTGCAGCTCTGGGACTTGCCTTTGCCAGCCTGCAAGGGATCTTTTCTCAGGCTAAACTGAAGAATGCCTCAGCCTACTCCTGGCTACACTTGGGCTTGAGCTAATGCTTGTGAGCCTGGGTTCTGAAACAGAGTCACAAAGGGAAAAAAAATGACACGAAGAAACATCACATGAATTAACATCAAATCAAGAAAATTAATAAATTAACAACAAAATAAAATAAAATTCATTGTGTTATGTGTCCTTGACATTGATTTTGGAACTGAAAACCCTCTGTCCTTTCAGGCAAACAGTCTCTTAGATATTGGACTGGCGGACAGGAGAGAAGAGAAGAGGAGAGGAGAGGATAGGAGAGGAGAGGAGAGGAGAGGAGAGGAGAGGAGAGGAGAGGACAGGAGAGGACAGGAGAGGAGAGGAGAGCAGTTCTGCTCTGTCAGGCCTGCAGTTCTGCGTGACAAGCCCTGAGTGAGCCCTGAGGCCTCCATACATGATACTACAGGCAGTACTGCTGTGGAAGTAAGGCTGCACTGGCAACAAATCCACACTGTCTTTTTGCAAAAGAGGGACTCTATTAGGTTGCTTACTCCCCTATTTTGTAGCTACAGGGACTGATTTGGAGCCAGCACCCCAAAGGCTTCCTCCAAAGGGCTGCACATATGCGGCTGTGTCACCCCCATGTCACAATGCCAGCACCCGGCAACGCAGTGGTCACCAGGCCCCACGCAGGATCCAGAGGAGCAGCCTCCCGTGTCCACTGCCAGAGCTGGCCCGGGGGCAGCCCCAGCACATCTGACAGGAAGCACTTGAGGAGCTGCTGGAATCACAGGCCAGGGCCTGAGGGAAGAAAACCTTGCATGAGGCTGCTGGAGGTTCTCCGCTGCAAGACAATCTGCTGGCAGGGCCACCTTCCAAGCTCGGCTCATGGATGCAAATCCTTTTCAACTGGATAGCAGTGGCAAGACCAAGGCAATTCCTTCTTGAGGAGCACTGCAGAGCTCACCATCCTCATCTCCTACAGAGCAACGCTCAGGAGCCGTAAGAGATAGGATGTCGAGGCCTTGCAAGGGCTTGCAAGGGCTTGCAGTGCTTTGGAATACCCACTGGTGTCCTACACAGGGACAGCAAGGATTCTTGCCCACAAGGTCTATCAGCTCAGAGGCAGTTGGGCACTCTGGCAAGTCCGCGACATAGCTCCAGCTCAAGGGAGGATAGGGCTTGGGCAGCTCCTGGGAAGCATGAGCAGCCTGTGGGACAAGGAGCCAGGTCTGGCTCACATGCTCAGGGAACAGCCCATGGCCAGCACTGGGCTCAGCAAGGAACTTTTTCCCCCGGGGCACATTGGCACTGGTCCCCGGCGGTTTTTTGCCTTCCTCTGCACTTCTCAGCACCGCCCCTTGCCACCATTTCTTTGGGCCATTTGGCCTGGGAGCCGGCTGCTCATGCTCCACCATGCTGGCAGCCGCAGCTGCCACTTCTCAGCTCTCCCTGCAGCTAACACAAGCGCCTGGCAGGGACCAGAGCGCTTCTCATGCATCCCTGCCCAAGAAGTACAGCAGCCAAACAAGTTGTGGAAGGCAAAAAGTCTGCTTGTCATCCCTACATGTCACGCTTTGGAAGAGATGCCACGGTACCACTCACCTCTTCTTCCTCTTCTTCCTCTTCTTCTTCTTCTTCTTCTTCTTCTTCTTCCTCCTCTTTTGTGCATGGTCAGTCCCACAACTCCTTGTCAAGGTTCTCCCTCTGCAGGAACCGCGGACAGCTTGGCCTCTACTCCTGCTGCTGCTCTCTGCAGCTCTGGGACTTGCCTTTGCCAGCCTGCAAGGGATCTTTTCTCATGCTAAACTGAAGAATGCCTCAGCCTACTCCTGGCTACACTTGGGCTTGAGCTAATGCTTGTGAGCCTGGGTTCTGAAACAGAGTCACAAAGGGAAAAAAAATGACACGAAGAAACATAACATGAATTAACATCAAATCAAGAAAATTAATAAATTAACAACAAAATAAAATAAAATTCATTGTGTTATGTGTCCTTGACATTGATTTTGGAACTGAAAACCCTCTGTCCTTTCAGGCAAACAGTCTCTTAGATATTGGACTGGCGGACAAGAGAGGAGAGGAGAGGAGAGGAGAGGAGAGGAGAGGAGAGGAGAGGAGAGGAGAGGAGAGGAGAGCAGTTCTGCTCTGTCAGGCCTGCAGTTCTGCGTGACAAGCCCTGAGTGAGCCCTGAGGCCTCCATACATGATACTACAGGCAGTATTGCTGCTGGAAGTAAGGCTGCACTGGCAACAAATCCACACTGTCTTTTTGCAAAAGAGGGACTCTATTAGGTTGCTTACTCCCCTATTTTGTAGCTACAGGGACTGATTTGGAGCCAGCACCCCAAAGGCTTCCTCCAAAGGGCTGCACATATGCGGCTGTGTCACCCCCATGTCACAATGCCAGCACCCGGCAACGCAGTGGTCACCAGGCCCCACGCAGGATCCAGAGGAGCAGCCTCCCGTGTTCACTGCCAGAGCCGGCCCGGGGGCAGCCCCAGCACATCTGACAGGAAGCACTTGAGGAGCTGCTGGAATCACAGGCCAGGGCCTGAGGGAAGAAAACCTTGCATGAGGCTGCTGGAGGTTCTCCGCTGCAAGACAATCTGCTGGCAGGGCCACCTTCCAAGCTCGGCTCATGGATGCAAATCCTTTTCAACTGGATAGCAGTGGCAAGACCAAGGCAATTCCTTCTTGAGGAGCACTGCAGAGCTCACCATCCTCATCTCCTACAGAGCAACGCTCAGGAGCCCTAAGAGATAGGATGTCGAGGCCTTGCAAGGGCTTGCAAGGGCTTGCAGTGCTTTGGAACACCCACTGGTGTCCTACACAGGGACAGCAAGGATTCTTGCCCACAAGGTCTATCAGCTCAGAGGCAGTTGGGCACTCTGGCAAGTCCGCCAGATAGCTCCAGCTCAAGGGAGGATAGGGCTTGGGCAGCTCCTGGGAAGCATGAGCAGCCTGTGGGACAAGGAGCCAGGTCTGGCTCACATGCTCAGGGAACAGCCCATGGCCAGCACTGGGCTCAGCAAGGAACTTTTTCCCCCGGGGCACATTGGCACTGGTCCCCGGCGGTTTTTTGCCTTCCTCTGCACTTCTCAGCACCGCCCCTTGCCACCATTTCTTTGGGCCATTTGGCCTGGGAGCCGGCTGCTCATGCTCCACCATGCTGGCAGCCGCAGCTGCCACTTCTCAGCTCTCCCTGCAGCTAACACAAGCGCCTGGCAGGGACCAGAGCGCTTCTCATGCATCCCTGCCCAAGAAGCACAGCAGCCAAACAAGTTGTGGAAGGCAAAAAGTCTGCTCGTCATCCCTACATGTCACGCTTTGGAAGAGATGCCACGGTACCACTCACCTCTCCTTCCTCTTCTTCCTCTTCTTCTTCTTCTTCTTCTTCTTCCTCCTCTTTTGTGCATGGTCAGTCCCACAACTCCTTGTCAAGGTTCTCCCTCTGCAGGAACCGCGGACAGCTTGGCCTCTATTCCTGCTGCTGCTCTCTGCAGCTCTGGGACTTGCCTTTGCCAGCCTGCAAGGGATCTTTTCTCAGGCTAAACTGAAGAATGCCTCAGCCTACTCCTGGCTACACTTGGGCTTGAGCTAATGCTTGTGAGCCTGGGTTCTGAAACAGAGTCACAAAGGGAAAAAAAATGACACGAAGAAACATAACATGAATTAACATCAAATCAAGAAAATTAATAAATTAACAACAAAATAAAATAAAATTCATTGTGTTATGTGTCCTTGACATTGATTTTGGAACTGAAAACCCTCTGTCCTTTCAGGCAAACAGTCTCTTAGATATTGGACTGGCGGACAGGAGAGAAGAGGAGAGGAGAGGAGAGGAGAGGAGAGGAGAGGAGAGGAGAGGAGAGGAGAGGAGAGGAGAGGAGAGGAGAGGACAGGAGAGGACAGGAGAGGAGAGGAGAGGAGAGGAGAGGAGAGCAGTTCTGCTCTGTCAGGCCTGCAGTTCTGCGTGACAAGCCCTGAGTGAGCCCTGAGGCCTCCATACATGATACTACAGGCAGTATTGCTGCTGGAAGTAAGGCTGCACTGGCAACAAATCCACACTGTCTTTTTGCAAAAGAGGGACTCTATTAGGTTGCTTACTCCCCTATTTTGTAGCTACAGGGACTGATTTGGAGCCAGCACCCCAAAGGCTTCCTCCAAAGGGCTGCACATATGCGGCTGTGTCACCCCCATGTCACAATGCCAGCACCCGGCAACGCAGTGGTCACCAGGCCCCACGCAGGATCCAGAGGAGCAGCCTCCCGTGTTCACTGCCAGAGCCGGCCCGGGGGCAGCCCCAGCACATCTGACAGGAAGCACCTGAGGAGCTGCTGGAATCACAGGCCAGGGGCTGAGGGAAGAAAACCTTGCATGAGGCTGCTGGAGGTTCTCCGCTGCAAGACAATCTGCTGGCAGGGCCACCTTCCAAGCTCGGCTCATGGATGCAAATCCTTTTCAACTGGATAGCAGTGGCAAGACCAAGGCAATTCCTTCTTGAGGAGCACTGCAGAGCTCACCATCCTCATCTCCTACAGAGCAACGCTCAGGAGCCGTAAGAGATAGGATGTCGAGGCCTTGCAAGGGCTTGCAAGGGCTTGCTGTGCTTTGGAACACCCACTGGTGTCCTACACAGGGACAGCAAGGATTCTTGCCCACAAGGTCTATCAGCTCAGAGGCACTTGGGCACTCTGGCAAGTCCGCGACATAGCTCCAGCTCAAGGGAGGATAGGGCTTGGGCAGCTCCTGGGAAGCATGAGCAGCCTGTGGGACAAGGAGCCAGGTCTGGCTCACATGCTCAGGGAACAGACCATGGCCAGCACTGGGCTCAGCAAGGAACTTTTTCCCCCGGGGCACATTGGCACTGGTCCCCGGCGGTTTTTTGCCTTCCTCTGCACTTCTCAGCACCGCCCCTTGCCACCATTTCTTTGGGCCATTTGGCCTGGGAGCCGGCTGCTCATGCTCCACCATGCTGGCAGCCGCAGCTGCCACTTCTCAGCTCTCCCTGCAGCTAACACAAGTGCCTGGCAGGGACCAGAGCGCTTCTCATGCATCCCTGGCCAAGAAGCACAGCAGCCAAACAAGTTGTGGAAGGCAAAAAGTCTGCTCATCCCTACATGTCACGCTTTGGAAGAGATGCCACGGTACCACTCACCTCTTCTTCCTCTTCTTCCTCTTCTTCCTCTTCTTCTTCTTCTTCTTCTTCTTCTTCCTCCTCTTTTGTGCATGGTCAGTCCCACAACTCCTTGTCAAGGTTCTCCCTCTGCAGGAACCGCGGACAGCTTGGCCTCTATTCCTGCTGCTGCTCTCTGCAGCTCTGGGACTTGCCTTTGCCAGCCTGCAAGGGATCTTTTCTCAGGCTAAACTGAAGAATGCCTCAGCCTACTCCTGGCTACACTTGGGCTTGAGCTAATGCTTGTGAGCCTGGGTTCTGAAACAGAGTCACAAAGGGAAAAAAAATGACACGAAGAAACATAACATGAATTAACATCAAATCAAGAAAATTAATAAATTAACAACAAAATAAAATAAAATTCATTGTGTTATGTGTCCTTGACATTGATTTTGGAACTGAAAACCCTCTGTCCTTTCAGGCAAACAGTCTCTTAGATATTGGACTGGCGGACAGGAGAGAAGAGAAGAGGAGAGGAGAGGAGAGGAGAGGAGAGGAGAGGAGAGGAGAGGAGAGGAGAGGAGAGGAGAGGAGAGGAGAGGAGAGGAGAGGAGAGGACAGGAGAGGAGAGGAGAGGAGAGGAGAGCAGTTCTGCTCTGTCAGGCCTGCAGTTCTGCGTGACAAGCCCTGAGTGAGCCCTGAGGCCTCCATACATGATACTACAGGCAGTATTGCTGCTGGAAGTAAGGCTGCACTGGCAACAAATCCACACTGTCTTTTTGCAAAAGAGGGACTCTATTAGGTTGCTTACTCCCCTATTTTGTAGCTACAGGGACTGATTTGGAGCCAGCACCCCAAAGGCTTCCTCCAAAGGGCTGCACATATGCGGCTGTGTCACCCCCATGTCACAATGCCAGCACCCGGCAACGCAGTGGTCACCAGGCCCCACGCAGGATCCAGAGGAGCAGCCTCCCGTGTTCACTGCCAGAGCCGGCCCGGGGGCAGCCCCAGCACATCTGACAGGAAGCACTTGAGGAGCTGCTGGAATCACAGGCCAGGGCCTGAGGGAAGAAAACCTTGCATGAGGCTGCTGGAGGTTCTCCGCTGCAAGACAATCTGCTGGCAGGGCCACCTTCCAAGCTCGGCTCATGGATGCAAATCCTTTTCAACTGGATAGCAGTGGCAAGACCAAGGCAATTCCTTCTTGAGGAGCACTGCAGAGCTCACCATCCTCATCTCCTACAGAGCAACGCTCAGGAGCCGTAAGAGATAGGATGTCGAGGGCTTGCAAGGGCTTGCAAGGGCTTGCAGTGCTTTGGAACACCCACTGGTGTCCTACACAGGGACAGCAAGGATTCTTGCCCACAAGGTCTATCAGCTCAGAGGCAGTTGGGCACTCTGGCAAGTCCGCGACATAGCTCCAGCTCAAGGGAGGATAGGGCTTGGGCAGCTCCTGGGAAGCATGAGCAGCCTGTGGGACAAGGAGCCAGGTCTGGCTCACATGCTCAGGGAACAGACCATGGCCAGCACTGGGCTCAGCAAGGAACTTTTTCCCCCGGGGCACATTGGCACTGGTCCCCGGCGGTTTTTTGCCTTCCTCTGCACTTCTCAGCACCGCCCCTTGCCACCATTTCTTTGGGCCATTTGGCCTGGGAGCCGGCTGCTCATGCTCCACCATGCTGGCAGCCGCAGCTGCCACTTCTCAGCTCTCCCTGCAGCTAACACAAGTGCCTGGCAGGGACCAGAGCGCTTCTCATGCATCCCTGCCCAAGAAGCACAGCAGCCAAACAAGTTGTGGAAGGCAAAAAGTCTGCTCATCCCTACATGTCACGCTTTGGAAGAGATGCCACGGTACCACTCACCTCTTCTTCCTCTTCTTCCTCTTCTTCTTCTTCTTCTTCTTCTTCTTCTTCTTCCTCCTCTTTTGTGCATGGTCAGTCCCACAACTCCTTGTCAAGGTTCTCCCTCTGCAGGAACCGCGGACAGCTTGGCCTCTATTCCTGCTGCTGCTCTCTGCAGCTCTGGGACTTGCCTTTGCCAGCCTGCAAGGGATCTTTTCTCAGGCTAAACTGAAGAACGCCTCAGCCTACTCCTGGCTACACTTGGGCTTGAGCTAATGCTTGTGAGCCTGGGTTCTGAAACAGAGTCACAAAGGGAAAAAAAATGACACGAAGAAACATAACATGAATTAACATCAAATCAAGAAAATTAATAAATTAACAACAAAATAAAATAAAATTCATTGTGTTATGTGTCCTTGAAATTGATTTTGGAACTGAAAACCCTCTGTCCTTTCAGGCAAACAGTCTCTTAGATATTGGACTGGCGGACAGGAGAGAAGAGAAGAGGAGAGGAGAGGAGAGGAGAGGAGAGGAGAGGAGAGGAGAGGAGAGGAGAGCAGTTCTGCTCTGTCAGGCCTGCAGTTCTGCGTGACAAGCCCTGAGCGAGCCCTGAGGCCTCCATACATGATACTACAGGCAGTATTGCTGCTGGAAGTAAGGCTGCACTGGCAACAAATCCACACTGTCTTTTTGCAAAAGAGGGACTCTATTAGGTTGCTTACTCCCCTATTTTGTAGCTACAGGGACTGATTTGGAGCCAGCACCCCAAAGGCTTCCTCCAAAGGGCTGCACATATGCGGCTGTGTCACCCCCATGTCACAATGCCAGCACCCGGCAACGCAGTGGTCACCAGGCCCCACGCAGGATCCAGAGGAGCAGCCTCCCGTGTTCACTGCCAGAGCCGGCCCGGAGGCAGCCCCAGCACATCTGACAGGAAGCACTTGAGGAGCTGCTGGAATCACAGGCCAGGGCCTGAGGGAAGAAAACCTTGCATGAGGCTGCTGGAGGTTCTCCGCTGCAAGACAATCTGCTGGCAGGGCCACCTTCCAAGCTCGGCTCATGGATGCAAATCCTTTTCAACTGGATAGCAGTGGCAAGACCAAGGCAATTCCTTCTTGAGGAGCACTGCAGAGCTCACCATCCTCATCTCCTACAGAGCAACGCTCAGGAGCCGTAAGAGATAGGATGTCGAGGCCTTGCAAGGGCTTGCAAGGGCTTGCAGTGCTTTGGAACACCCACTGGTGTCCTACACAGGGACAGCAAGGATTCTTGCCCACAAGGTCTATCAGCTCAGAGGCAGTTGGGCACTCTGGCAAGTCCGCGACATAGCTCCAGCTCAAGGGAGGATAGGGCTTGGGCAGCTCCTGGGAAGCATGAGCAGCCTGTGGGACAAGGAGCCAGGTCTGGCTCACATGCTCAGGGAACAGACCATGGCCAGCACTGGGCTCAGCAAGGAACTTTTTCCCCCGGGGCACATTGGCACTGGTCCCCGGCGGTTTTTTGCCTTCCTCTGCACTTCTCAGCACTGCCCCTTGCCACCATTTCTTTGGGCCATTTGGCCTGGGAGCCGGCTGCTCATGCTCCACCATGCTGGCAGCCGCAGCTGCCACTTCTCAGCTCTCCCTGCAGCTAACACAAGCGCCTGGCAGGGACCAGAGCGCTTCTCATGCATCCCTGCCCAAGAAGCACAGCAGCCAAACAAGTTGTGGAAGGCAAAAAGTCTGCTCGTCATCCCTACATGTCACGCTTTGGAAGAGATGCCACGGTACCACTCACCTCTCCTTCCTCTTCTTCCTCTTCTTCTTCTTCTTCTTCTTCTTCTTCTTCTTCTTCTTCTTCTTCTTCCTCCTCTTTTGTGCATGGTCAGTCCCACAACTCCTTGTCAAGGTTCTCCCTCTGCAGGAACCACGGACAGCTTGGCCTCTATTCCTGCTGCTGCTCTCTGCAGCTCTGGGACTTGCCTTTGCCAGCCTGCAAGGGATCTTTTCTCAGGCTAAACTGAAGAATGCCTCAGCCTACTCCTGGCTACACTTGGGCTTGAGCTAATGCTTGTGAGCCTGGGTTCTGAAACAGAGTCACAAAGGGAAAAAAAATGACACGAAGAAACATCACATGAATTAACATCAAATCAAGAAAATTAATAAATTAACAACAAAATAAAATAAAATTCATTGTGTTATGTGTCCTTGAAATTGATTTTGGAACTGAAAACCCTCTGTCCTTTCAGGCAAACAGTCTCTTAGATACTGGACTGGCGGACAGGAGAGAAGAGAAGAGGAGAGGAGAGGAGAGGAGAGGAGAGGAGAGGAGAGGAGAGGAGAGGAGAGGAGAGGAGAGCAGTTCTGCTCTGTCAGGCCTGCAGTTCTGCGTGACAAGCCCTGAGTGAGCCCTGAGGCCTCCATACATGATACTACAGGCAGTATTGCTGCTGGAAGTAAGGCTGCACTGGCAACAAATCCACACTGTCTTTTTGCAAAAGAGGGACTCTATTAGGTTGCTTACTCCCCTATTTTGTAGCTACAGGGACTGATTTGGAGCCAGCACCCCAAAGGCTTCCTCCAAAGGGCTGCACATATGCGGCTGTGTCACCCCCATGTCACAATGCCAGCACCCGGCAACGCAGTGGTCACCAGGCCCCACGCAGGATCCAGAGGAGCAGCCTCCCGTGTTCACTGCCAGAGCCGGCCCGGGGGCAGCCCCAGCACATCTGACAGGAAGCACTTGAGGAGCTGCTGGAATCACAGGCCAGGGCCTGAGGGAAGAAAACCTTGCATGAGGCTGCTGGAGGTTCTCCGCTGCAAGACAATCTGCTGGCAGGGCCACCTTCCAAGCTCGGCTCATGGATGCAAATCCTTTTCAACTGGATAGCAGTGGCAAGACCAAGGCAATTCCTTCTTGAGGAGCACTGCACAGCTCACCATCCTCATCTCCTACAGAGCAACGCTCAGGAGCCGTAAGAGATAGGATGTCGAGGGCTTGCAAGGGCTTGCAAGGGCTTGCAGTGCTTTGGAACACCCACTGGTGTCCTACACAGGGACAGCAAGGATTCTTGCCCACAAGGTCTATCAGCTCAGAGGCAGTTGGGCACTCTGGCAAGTCCGCGACATAGCTCCAGCTCAAGGGAGGATAGGGCTTGGGCAGCTCCTGGGAAGCATGAGCAGCCTGTGGGACAAGGAGCCAGGTCTGGCTCACATGCTCAGGGAACAGACCATGGCCAGCACTGGGCTCAGCAAGGAACTTTTTCCCCCGGGGCACATTGGCACTGGTCCCCGGCGGTTTTTTGCCTTCCTCTGCACTTCTCAGCACTGCCCCTTGCCACCATTTCTTTGGGCCATTTGGCCTGGGAGCCGGCTGCTCATGCTCCACCATGCTGGCAGCCGCAGCTGCCACTTCTCAGCTCTCCCTGCAGCTAACACAAGCGCCTGGCAGGGACCAGAGCGCTTCTCATGCATCCCTGCCCAAGAAGCACAGCAGCCAAACAAGTTGTGGAAGGCAAAAAGTCTGCTCGTCATCCCTACATGTCACGCTTTGGAAGAGATGCCACGGTACCACTCACCTCTTCTTCCTCTTCTTCCTCTTCTTCTTCTTCTTCTTCTTCTTCTTCTTCTTCTTCTTCTTCCTCCTCTTTTGTGCATGGTCAGTCCCACAACTCCTTGTCAAGGTTCTCCCTCTGCAGGAACCGCGGACAGCTTGGCCTCTATTCCTGCTGCTGCTCTCTGCAGCTCTGGGACTTGCCTTTGCCAGCCTGCAAGGGATCTTTTCTCAGGCTAAACTGAAGAATGCCTCAGCCTACTCCTGGCTACACTTGGGCTTGAGCTAATGCTTGTGAGCCTGGCTTCTGAAACAGAGTCACAAAGGGAAAAAAAATGACACGAAGAAACATCACATGAATTAACATCAAATCAAGAAAATTAATAAATTAACAACAAAATAAAATAAAATTCATTGTGTTATGTGTCCTTGAAATTGATTTTGGAACTGAAAACCCTCTGTCCTTTCAGGCAAACAGTCTCTTAGATATTGGACTGGCGGACAGGAGAGAAGAGAAGAGGAGAGGAGAGGAGAGGAGAGGAGAGGAGAGGAGAGGAGAGGAGAGGAGAGGAGAGGAGAGGAGAGGAGAGGAGAGCAGTTCTGCTCTGTCAGGCCTGCAGTTCTGCGTGACAAGCCCTGAGTGAGCCCTGAGGCCTCCATACATGATACTACAGGCAGTATTACTGCTGGAAGTAAGGCTGCACTGGCAACAAATCCACACTGTCTTTTTGCAAAAGAGGGACTCTATTAGGTTGCTTACTCCCCTATTTTGTAGCTACAGGGACTGATTTGGAGCCAGCGCCCCAAAGGCTTCCTCCAAAGGGCTGCACATATGCGGCTGTGTCACCCCCATGTCACAATGCCAGCACCCGGCAACGCAGTGGTCACCAGGCCCCACGCAGGATCCAGAGGAGCAGCCTCCCGTGTTCACTGCCAGAGCCGGCCCGGGGGCAGCCCCAGCACATCTGACAGGAAGCACTTGAGGAGCTGCTGGAATCACAGGCCAGGGCCTGAGGGAAGAAAACCTTGCATGAGGCTGCTGGAGGTTCTCCGCTGCAAGACAATCTGCTGGCAGGGCCACCTTCCAAGCTCGGCTCATGGATGCAAATCCTTTTCAACTGGATAGCAGTGGCAAGACCAAGGCAATTCCTTCTTGAGGAGCACTGCACAGCTCACCATCCTCATCTCCTACAGAGCAACGCTCAGGAGCCGTAAGAGATAGGATGTCGAGGCCTTGCAAGGGCTTGCAAGGGCTTGCTGTGCTTTGGAACACCCACTGGTGTCCTACACAGGGACAGCAAGGATTCTTGCCCACAAGGTCTATCAGCTCAGAGGCACTTGGGCACTCTGGCAAGTCCGCGACATAGCTCCAGCTCAAGGGAGGATAGGGCTTGGGCAGCTCCTGAGAAGCATGAGCAGCCTGTGGGACAAGGAGCCAGGTCTGGCTCACATGCTCAGGGAACAGCCCATGGCCAGCACTGGGCTCAGCAAGGAACTTTTTCCCCCGGGGCACATTGGCACTGGTCCCCGGCGGTTTTTTGCCTTCCTCTGCACTTCTCAGCACCGCCCCTTGCCACCATTTCTTTGGGCCATTTGGCCTGGGAGCCGGCTGCTCATGCTCCACCATGCTGGCAGCCGCAGCTGCCACTTCTCAGCTCTCCCTGCAGCTAACACAAGCGCCTGGCAGGGACCAGAGCGCTTCTCATGCATCCCTGCCCAAGAAGCACAGCAGCCAAACAAGTTGTGGAAGGCAAAAAGTCTGCTCGTCATCCCTACATGTCACGCTTTGGAAGAGATGCCACGGTACCACTCACCTCTTCTTCCTCTTCTTCCTCTTCTTCTTCTTCTTCTTCCTCCTCTTTTGTGCATGGTCAGTCCCACAACTCCTTGTCAAGGTTCTCCCTCTGCAGGAACCGCGGACAGCTTGGCCTCTATTCCTGCTGCTGCTCTCTGCAGCTCTGGGACTTGCCTTTGCCAGCCTGCAAGGGATCTTTTCTCAGGCTAAACTGAAGAATGCCTCAGCCTACTCCTGGCTACACTTGGGCTTGAGCTAATGCTTGTGAGCCTGGGTTCTGAAACAGAGTCACAAAGGGAAAAAAAATGACACGAAGAAACATAACATGAATTAACATCAAATCAAGAAAATTAATAAATTAACAACAAAATAAAATAAAATTCATTGTGTTATGTGTCCTTGACATTGATTTTGGAACTGAAAACCCTCTGTTCTTTCAGGCAAACAGTCTCTTAGATATTGGACTGGCGGACAGGAGAGAAGAGAAGAGGAGAGGAGAGGAGAGGAGAGGAGAGGAGAGGAGAGGAGAGGAGAGGAGAGAAGAGGAGAGGAGAGGAGAGGAGAGGAGAGGAGAGCAGTTCTGCTCTGTCAGGCCTGCAGTTCTGCGTGACAAGCCCTGAGTGAGCCCTGAGGCCTCCATACATGATACTACAGGCAGTATTGCTGCTGGAAGTAAGGCTGCACTGGCAACAAATCCACACTGTCTTTTTGCAAAAGAGGGACTCTATTAGGTTGCTTACTCCCCTATTTTGTAGCTACAGGGACTGATTTGGAGCCAGCACCCCAAAGGCTTCCTCCAAAGGGCTGCACATATGTGGCTGTGTCACCCCCATGTCACAATGCCAGCACCCGGCAACGCAGTGGTCACCAGGCCCCACGCAGGATCCAGAGGAGCAGCCTCCCGTGTTCACTGCCAGAGCCGGCCCGGGGGCAGCCCCAGCACATCTGACAGGAAGCACTTGAGGAGCTGCTGGAATCACAGGCCAGGGCCTGAGGGAAGAAAACCTTGCATGAGGCTGCTGGAGGTTCTCCGCTGCAAGACAATCTGCTGGCAGGGCCACCTTCCAAGCTCGGCTCATGGATGCAAATCCTTTTCAACTGGATAGCAGTGGCAAGACCAAGGCAATTCCTTCTTGAGGAGCACTGCAGAGCTCACCATCCTCATCTCCTACAGAGCAACGCTCAGGAGCCCTAAGAGATAGGATGTCGAGGCCTTGCAAGGGCTTGCAAGGGCTTGCAGTGCTTTGGAACACCCACTGGTGTCCTACACAGGGACAGCAAGGATTCTTGCCCACAAGGTCTATCAGCTCAGAGGCACTTGGGCACTCTGGCAAGTCCGCGACATAGCTCCAGCTCAAGGGAGGATAGGGCTTGGGCAGCTCCTGGGAAGCATGAGCAGCCTGTGGGACAAGGAGCCAGGTCTGGCTCACATGCTCAGGGAACAGCCCATGGCCAGCACTGGGCTCAGCAAGGAACTTTTTCCCCCGGGGCACATTGGCACTGGTCCCCGGCGGTTTTTTGCCTTCCTCTGCACTTCTCAGCACCGCCCCTTGCCACCATTTCTTTGGGCCATTTGGCCTGGGAGCCAGCTGCTCATGCTCCACCATGCTGGCAGCCGCAGCTGCCACTTCTCAGCTCTCCCTGCAGCTAACACAAGCGCCTGGCAGGGACCAGAGCGCTTCTCATGCATCCCTGCCCAAGAAGCACAGCAGCCAAACAAGTTGTGGAAGGCAAAAAGTCTGCTCGTCATCCCTACATGTCACGCTTTGGAAGAGATGCCACGGTACCACTCACCTCTTCTTCCTCTTCTTCCTCTTCTTCTTCTTCTTCTTCTTCTTCTTCTTCTTCTTCTTCCTCCTCTTTTGTGCATGGTCAGTCCCACAACTCCTTGTCAAGGTTCTCCCTCTGCAGGAACCGCGGACAGCTTGGCCTCTATTCCTGCTGCTGCTCTCTGCAGCTCTGGGACTTGCCTTTGCCAGCCTGCAAGGGATCTTTTCTCAGGCTAAACTGAAGAATGCCTCAGCCTACTCCTGGCTACACTTGGGCTTGAGCTAATGCTTGTGAGCCTGGGTTCTGAAACAGAGTCACAAAGGGAAAAAAAATGACACGAAGAAACATAACATGAATTAACATCAAATCAAGAAAATTAATAAATTAACAACAAAATAAAATAAAATTCATTGTGTTATGTGTCCTTGACATTGATTTTGGAACTGAAAACCCTCTGTTCTTTCAGGCAAACAGTCTCTTAGATATTGGACTGGCGGACAGGAGAGAAGAGAAGAGGAGAGGAGAGGAGAGGAGAGGAGAGGAGAGGAGAGGAGAGGAGAGGACAGGAGAGGAGAGAAGAGGAGAGGAGAGGAGAGGAGAGGAGAGGAGAGGAGAGGAGAGGAGAGGAGAGCAGTTCTGCTCTGTCAGGCCTGCAGTTCTGCGTGACAAGCCCTGAGTGAGCCCTGAGGCCTCCATACATGATACTACAGGCAGTATTGCTGCTGGAAGTAAGGCTGCACTGGCAACAAATCCACACTGTCTTTTTGCAAAAGAGGGACTCTATTAGGTTGCTTACTCCCCTATTTTGTAGCTACAGGGACTGATTTGGAGCCAGCACCCCAAAGGCTTCCTCCAAAGGGCTGCACATATGCGGCTGTGTCACCCCCATGTCACAATGCCAGCACCCGGCAACGCAGTGGTCACCAGGCCCCACGCAGGATCCAGAGGAGCAGCCTCCCGTGTTCACTGCCAGAGCCGGCCCGGGGGCAGCCCCAGCACATCTGACAGGAAGCACTTGAGGAGCTGCTGGAATCACAGGCCAGGGCCTGAGGGAAGAAAACCTTGCATGAGGCTGCTGGAGGTTCTCCGCTGCAAGACAATCTGCTGGCAGGGCCACCTTCCAAGCTCGGCTCATGGATGCAAATCCTTTTCAACTGGATAGCAGTGGCAAGACCAAGGCAATTCCTTCTTGAGGAGCACTGCACAGCTCACCATCCTCATCTCCTACAGAGCAACGCTCAGGAGCCGTAAGAGATAGGATGTCGAGGCCTTGCAAGGGCTTGCAAGGGCTTGCAGTGCTTTGGAACACCCACTGGTGTCCTACTCAGGGACAGCAAGGATTCTTGCCCACAAGGTCTATCAGCTCAGAGGCACTTGGGCACTCTGGCAAGTCCGCGACATAGCTCCAGCTCAAGGGAGGATAGGGCTTGGGCAGCTCCTGAGAAGCATCAGCAGCCTGTGGGACAAGGAGCCAGGCCTGGCTCACATGCTCAGGGAACAGCCCATGGCCAGCACTGGGCTCAGCAAGGAACTTTTTCCCCCGGGGCACATTGGCACTGGTCCCCGGCGGTTTTTTGCCTTCCTCTGCACTTCTCAGCACCGCCCCTTGCCACCATTTCTTTGGGCCATTTGGCCTGGGAGCCGGCTGCTCATGCTCCACCATGCTGGCAGCCGCAGCTGCCACTTCTCAGCTCTCCCTGCAGCTAACACAAGCGCCTGGCAGGGACCAGAGCGCTTCTCATGCATCCCTGCCCAAGAAGCACAGCAGCCAAACAAGTTGTGTAAGGCAAAAAGTCTGCTCGTCATCCCTACATGTCACGCTTTGGAAGAGATGCCACGGTACCACTCACCTCTTCTTCCTCTTCTTCCTCTTCTTCTTCTTCTTCTTCTTCTTCTTCTTCTTCCTCCTCTTTTGTGCATGGTCAGTCCCACAACTCCTTGTCAAGGTTCTCCCTCTGCAGGAACCGCGGACAGCTTGGCCTCTATTCCTGCTGCTGCTCTCTGCAGCTCTGGGACTTGCCTTTGCCAGCCTGCAAGGGATCTTTTCTCAGGCTAAACTGAAGAATGCCTCAGCCTACTCCTGGCTACACTTGGGCTTGAGCTAATGCTTGTGAGCCTGGCTTCTGAAACAGAGTCACAAAGGGAAAAAAAATGACACGAAGAAACATAACATGAATTAACATCAAATCAAGAAAATTAATAAATTAACAACAAAATAAAATAAAATTCATTGTGTTATGTGTCCTTGAAATTGATTTTGGAACTGAAAACCCTCTGTCCTTTCAGGCAAACAGTCTCTTAGATATTGGACTGGCGGACAGGAGAGAAGAGAAGAGGAGAGGAGAGGAGAGGAGAGCAGTTCTGCTCTGTCAGGCCTGCAGTTCTGCGTGACAAGCCCTGAGTGAGCCCTGAGGCCTCCATACATGATACTACAGGCAGTATTGCTGCTGGAAGTAAGGCTGCACTGGCAACAAATCCACACTGTCTTTTTGCAAAAGAGGGACTCTATTAGGTTGCTTACTCCCCTATTTTGTAGCTACAGGGACTGATTTGGAGCCAGCACCCCAAAGGCTTCCTCCAAAGGGCTGCACATATGCGGCTGTGTCACCCCCATGTCACAATGCCAGCACCCGGCAACGCAGTGGTCACCAGGCCCCACGCAGGATCCAGAGGAGCAGCCTCCCGTGTTCACTGCCAGAGCCGGCCCGGGGGCAGCCCCAGCACATCTGACAGGAAGCACTTGAGGAGCTGCTGGAATCACAGGCCAGGGGCTGAGGGAAGAAAACCTTGCATGAGGCTGCTGGAGGTTCTCCGCTGCAAGACAATCTGCTGGCAGGGCCACCTTCCAAGCTCGGCTCATGGATGCAAATCCTTTTCAACTGGATAGCAGTGGCAAGACCAAGGCAATTCCTTCTTGAGGAGCACTGCACAGCTCACCATCCTCATCTCCTACAGAGCAACGCTCAGGAGCCCTAAGAGATAGGATGTCGAGGCCTTGCAAGGGCTTGCAAGGGCTTGCAGTGCTTTGGAACACCCACTGGTGTCCTACACAGGGACAGCAAGGATTCTTGCCCACAAGGTCTATCAGCTCAGAGGCAGTTGGGCACTCTGGCAAGTCCGCCAGATAGCTCCAGCTCAAGGGAGGATAGGGCTTGGGCAGCTCCTGGGAAGCATGAGCAGCCTGTGGGACAAGGAGCCAGGTCTGGCTCACATGCTCAGGGAACAGCCCATGGCCAGCACTGGGCTCAGCAAGGAACTTTTTCCCCCAGGGCACATTGGCACTGGTCCCCGGCGGTTTTTTGCCTTCCTCTGCACTTCTCAGCACCGCCCCTTGCCACCATTTCTTTGGGCCATTTGGCCTGGGAGCCGGCTGCTCATGCTCCACCATGCTGGCAGCCGCAGCTGCCACTTCTCAGCTCTCCCTGCAGCTAACACAAGCGCCTGGCAGGGACCAGAGCGCTTCTCATGCATCCCTGACCAAGAAGCACAGCAGCCAAACAAGTTGTGGAAGGCAAAAAGTCTGCTCGTCATCCCTACATGTCACGCTTTGGAAGAGATGCCACGGTACCACTCACCTCTTCTTCCTCTTCTTCCTCTTCTTCTTCTTCTTCTTCTTCTTCTTCTTCTTCCTCCTCTTTTGTGCATGGTCAGTCCCACAACTCCTTGTCAAGGTTCTCCCTCTGCAGGAACCGCGGACAGCTTGGCCTCTATTCCTGCTGCTGCTCTCTGCAGCTCTGGGACTTGCCTTTGCCAGCCTGCAAGGGATCTTTTCTCAGGCTAAACTGAAGAATGCCTCAGCCTACTCCTGGCTACACTTGGGCTTGAGCTAATGCTTGTGAGCCTGGGTTCTGAAACAGAGTCACAAAGGGAAAAAAAATGACACGAAGAAACATCACATGAATTAACATCAAATCAAGAAAATTAATAAATTAACAACAAAATAAAATAAAATTCATTGTGTTATGTGTCCTTGAAATTGATTTTGGAACTGAAAACCCTCTGTCCTTTCAGGCAAACAGTCTCTTAGATATTGGACTGGCGGACAGGAGAGAAGAGAAGAGGAGAGGAGAGGAGAGGAGAGGAGAGGAGAGGAGAGGAGAGGAGAGGAGAGGAGAGGAGAGCAGTTCTGCTCTGTCAGGCCTGCAGTTCTGCGTGACAAGCCCTGAGTGAGCCCTGAGGCCTCCATACATGATACTACAGGCAGTATTGCTGCTGGAAGTAAGGCTGCACTGGCAACAAATCCACACTGTCTTTTTGCAAAAGAGGGACTCTATTAGGTTGCTTACTCCCCTATTTTGTAGCTACAGGGACTGATTTGGAGCCAGCGCCCCAAAGGCTTCCTCCAAAGGGCTGCACATATGCGGCTGTGTCACCCCCATGTCACAATGCCAGCACCCGGCAACGCAGTGGTCACCAGGCCCCACGCAGGATCCATAGGAGCAGCCTCCCGTGTTCACTGCCAGAGCCGGCCCGGGGGCAGCCCCAGCACATCTGACAGGAAGCACTTGAGGAGCTGCTGGAATCACAGGCCAGGGCCTGAGGGAAGAAAACCTTGCATGAGGCTGCTGGAGGTTCTCCGCTGCAAGACAATCTGCTGGCAGGGCCACCTTCCAAGCTCGGCTCATGGATGCAAATCCTTTTCAACTGGATAGCAGTGGCAAGACCAAGGCAATTCCTTCTTGAGGAGCACTGCACAGCTCACCATCCTCATCTCCTACAGAGCAACGCTCAGGAGCCATAAGAGATAGGATGTCGAGGCCTTGCAAGGGCTTGCAAGGGCTTGCAGTGCTTTGGAACACCCACTGGTGTCCTACACAGGGACAGCAAGGATTCTTGCCCACAAGGTCTATCAGCTCAGAGGCACTTGGGCACTCTGGCAAGTCCGCGACATAGCTCCAGCTCAAGGGAGGATAGGGCTTGGGCAGCTCCTGGGAAGCATGAGCAGCCTGTGGGACAAGGAGCCAGGTCTGGCTCACATGCTCAGGGAACAGCCCATGGCCAGCACTGGGCTCAGCAAGGAACTTTTTCCCCCGGGGCACATTGGCACTGGTCCCCGGCGGTTTTTTGCCTTCCTCTGCACTTCTCAGCACCGCCCCTTGCCACCATTTCTTTGGGCCATTTGGCCTGGGAGCCGGCTGCTCATGCTCCACCATGCTGGCAGCCGCAGCTGCCACTTCTCAGCTCTCCCTGCAGCTAACACAAGCGCCTGGCAGGGACCAGAGCGCTTCTCATGCATCCCTGACCAAGAAGCACAGCAGCCAAACAAGTTGTGGAAGGCAAATGTCTGCTCGTCATCCCTACATGTCACGCTTTGGAAGAGATGCCACGGTACCACTCACCTCTTCTTCCTCTTCTTCCTCTTCTTCCTCTTCTTCCTCTTCTTCTTCTTCTTCTTCTTCTTCTTCTTCTTCCTCCTCTTTTGTGCATGGTCAGTCCCACAACTCCTTGTCAAGGTTCTCCCTCTGCAGGAACCGCAGACAGCTTGGCCTCTATTCCTGCTGCTGCTCTCTGCAGCTCTGGGACTTGCCTTTGCCAGCCTGCAAGGGATCTTTTCTCAGGCTAAACTGAAGAATGCCTCAGCCTACTCCTGGCTACACTTGGGCTTGAGCTAATGCTTGTGAGCCTGGGTTCTGAAACAGAGTCACAAAGGGAAAAAAAATGACACGAAGAAACATAACATGAATTAACATCAATTCAAGAAAATTAATAAATTAACAACAAAATAAAATAAAATTCATTGTGTTATGTGTCCTTGAAATTGATTTTGGAACTGAAACCCTCTGTCCTTTCAGGCAAACAGTCTCTTAGATATTGGACTGGCGGACAGGAGAGAAGAGAAGAGGAGAGGAGAGGAGAGGAGAGGAGAGGAGAGGAGAGGAGAGGAGAGGATAGGAGAGGAGAGGAGAGGAGAGGAGAGGAGAGGAGAGGAGAGGAGAGGAGAGGAGAGCAGTTCTGCTCTGTCAGGCCTGCAGTTCTGCGTGACAAGCCCTGAGTGAGCCCTGAGGCCTCCATACATGATACTACAGGCAGTATTGCTGCTGGAAGTAAGGCTGCACTGGCAACAAATCCACACTGTCTTTTTGCAAAAGAGGGACTCTATTAGGTTGCTTACTCCCCTATTTTGTAGCTACAGGGACTTATTTGGAGCCAGCACCCCAAAGGCTTCCTCCAAAGGGCTGCACATATGCGGCTGTGTCACCCCCATGTCACAATGCCAGCACCCGGCAACGCAGTGGTCACCAGGCCCCACGCAGGATCCAGAGGAGCAGCCTCCCGTGTTCACTGCCAGAGCCGGCCCGGGGGCAGCCCCAGCACATCTGACAGGAAGCACTTGAGGAGCTGCTGGAATCACAGGCCAGGGCCTGAGGGAAGAAAACCTTGCATGAGGCTGCTGGAGGTTCTCCGCTGCAAGACAATCTGCTGGCAGGGCCACCTTCCAAGCTCGGCTCATGGATGCAAATCCTTTTCAACTGGATAGCAGTGGCAAGACCAAGGCAATTCCTTCTTGAGGAGCACTGCAGAGCTCACCATCCTCATCTCCTACAGAGCAACGCTCAGGAGCCCTAAGAGATAGGATGTCGAGGCCTTGCAAGGGCTTGCAAGGGCTTGCAGTGCTTTGGAACACCCACTGGTGTCCTACACAGGGACAGCAAGGATTCTTGCCCACAAGGTCTATCAGCTCAGAGGCACTTGGGCACTCTGGCAAGTCCGCGACATAGCTCCAGCTCAAGGGAGGATAGGGCTTGGGCAGCTCCTGGGAAGCATGAGCAGCCTGTGGGACAAGGAGCCAGGTCTGGCTCACATGCTCAGGGAACAGCCCATGGCCAGCACTGGGCTCAGCAAGGAACTTTTTCCCCCGGGGCACATTGGCACTGGTCCCCGGCGGTTTTTTGCCTTCCTCTGCACTTCTCAGCACCGCCCCTTGCCACCATTTCTTTGGGCCATTTGGCCTGGGAGCCGGCTGCTCATGCTCCACCATGCTGGCAGCCGCAGCTGCCACTTCTCAGCTCTCCCTGCAGCTAACACAAGCGCCTGGCAGGGACCAGAGCGCTTCTCATGCATCCCTGACCAAGAAGCACAGCAGCCAAACAAGTTGTGGAAGGCAAAAAGTCTGCTCGTCATCCCTACATGTCACGCTTTGGAAGAGATGCCACGGTACCACTCACCTCTTCTTCCTCTTCTTCCTCTTCTTCTTCTTCTTCTTCTTCTTCTTCTTCTTCTTCCTCCTCTTTTGTGCATGGCCAGTCCCACAACTCCTTGTCAAGGTTCTCCCTCTGCAGGAACCGCGGACAGCTTGGCCTCTATTCCTGCTGCTGCTCTCTGCAGCTCTGGGACTTGCCTTTGCCAGCCTGCAAGGGATCTTTTCTCAGGCTAAACTGAAGAATGCCGCAGCCTACTCCTGGCTACACTTGGGCTTGAGCTAATGCTTGTGAGCCTGGGTTCTGAAACAGAGTCACAAAGGGAAAAAAAATGACACGAAGAAACATCACATGAATTAACATCAAATCAAGAAAATTAATAAATTAACAACAAAATAAAATAAAATTCATTGTGTTATGTGTCCTTGAAATTGATTTTGGAACTGAAAACCCTCTGTCCTTTCAGGCAAACAGTCTCTTAGATATTGGACTGGCGGACAGGAGAGAAGAGAAGAGAAGAGGAGAGGAGAGGAGAGGAGAGGAGAGGAGAGGAGAGGAGAGGACAGGAGAGGAGAGGAGAGGAGAGGAGAGGAGAGGAGAGGAGAGGAGAGGAGAGGAGAGGAGAGGAGAGGAGAGGAGAGGAGAGGAGAGCAGTTCTGCTCTGTCAGGCCTGCAGTTCTGCGTGACAAGCCCTGAGTGAGCCCTGAGGCCTCCATACATGATACTACAGGCAGTATTGCTGCTGGAAGTAAGGCTGCACTGGCAACAAATCCACACTGTCTTTTTGCAAAAGAGGGACTCTATTAGGTTGCTTACTCCCCTATTTTGTAGCTACAGGGACTGATTTGGAGCCAGCACCCCAAAGGCTTCCTCCAAAGGGCTGCACATATGCGGCTGTGTCACCCCCATGTCACAATGCCAGCACCCGGCAACGCAGTGGTCACCAGGCCCCACGCAGGATCCAGAGGAGCAGCCTCCCGTGTTCACTGCCAGAGCTGGCCCGGGGGCAGCCCCAGCACATCTGACAGGAAGCACTTGAGGAGCTGCTGGAATCACAGGCCAGGGCCTGAGGGAAGAAAACCTTGCATGAGGCTGCTGGAGGTTCTCCGCTGCAAGACAATCTGCTGGCAGGGCCACCTTCCAAGCTCGGCTCATGGATGCAAATCCTTTTCAACTGGATAGCAGTGGCAAGACCAAGGCAATTCCTTCTTGAGGAGCACTGCAGAGCTCACCATCCTCATCTCCTACAGAGCAACGCTCAGGAGCCCTAAGAGATAGGATGTCGAGGCCTTGCAAGGGCTTGCAAGGGCTTGCAGTGCTTTGGAACACGCACTGGTGTCCTACACAGGGACAGCAAGGATTCTTGCCCACAAGGTCTATCAGCTCAGAGGCAGTTGGGCACTCTGGCAAGTCCGCGACATAGCTCCAGCTCAAGGGAGGATAGGGCTTGGGCAGCTCCTGGGAAGCATGAGCAGCCTGTGGGACAAGGAGCCAGGTCTGGCTCACATGCTCAGGGAACAGCCCATGGCCAGCACTGGGCTCAGCAAGGAACTTTTTCCCCCGGGGCACATTGGCACTGGTCCCCGGCGGTTTTTTGCCTTCCTCTGCACTTCTCAGCACCGCCCCTTGCCACCATTTCTTTGGGCCATTTGGCCTGGGAGCCGGCTGCTCATGCTCCACCATGCTGGCAGCCGCAGCTGCCACTTCTCAGCTCTCCCTGCAGGTAACACAAGCGCCTGGCAGGGACCAGAGCGCTTCTCATGCATCCCTGCCCAAGAAGCACAGCAGCCAAACAAGTTGTGGAAGGCAAATGTCTGCTCGTCATCCCTACATGTCACGCTTTGGAAGAGATGCCACGGTACCACTCACCTCTTCTTCCTCTTCTTCCTCTTCTTCCTCTTCTTCCTCTTCTTCTTCTTCTTCTTCTTCTTCTTCTTCTTCCTCCTCTTTTGTGCATGGTCAGTCCCACAACTCCTTGTCAAGGTTCTCCCTCTGCAGGAACCGCAGACAGCTTGGCCTCTATTCCTGCTGCTGCTCTCTGCAGCTCTGGGACTTGCCTTTGCCAGCCTGCAAGGGATCTTTTCTCAGGCTAAACTGAAGAATGCCTCAGCCTACTCCTGGCTACACTTGGGCTTGAGCTAATGCTTGTGAGCCTGGGTTCTGAAACAGAGTCACAAAGGGAAAAAAAATGACACGAAGAAACATAACATGAATTAACATCAATTCAAGAAAATTAATAAATTAACAACAAAATAAAATAAAATTCATTGTGTTATGTGTCCTTGAAATTGATTTTGGAACTGAAACCCTCTGTCCTTTCAGGCAAACAGTCTCTTAGATATTGGACTGGCGGACAGGAGAGAAGAGAAGAGGAGAGGAGAGGAGAGGAGAGGAGAGGAGAGGAGAGGAGAGGAGAGGAGAGGAGAGGATAGGAGAGGAGAGGATAGGAGAGGAGAGGAGAGGAGAGGAGAGGAGAGGAGAGCAGTTCTGCTCTGTCAGGCCTGCAGTTCTGCGTGACAAGCCCTGAGTGAGCCCTGAGGCCTCCATACATGATACTACAGGCAGTATTGCTGCTGGAAGTAAGGCTGCACTGGCAACAAATCCACACTGTCTTTTTGCAAAAGAGGGACTCTATTAGGTTGCTTACTCCCCTATTTTGTAGCTACAGGGACTGATTTGGAGCCAGCACCCCAAAGGCTTCCTCCAAAGGGCTGCACATATGCGGCTGTGTCACCCCCATGTCACAATGCCAGCACCCGGCAACGCAGTGGTCACCAGGCCCCACGCAGGATCCAGAGGAGCAGCCTCCCGTGTTCACTGCCAGAGCCGGCCCGGGGGCAGCCCCAGCACATCTGACAGGAAGCACTTGAGGAGCTGCTGGAATCACAGGCCAGGGCCTGAGGGAAGAAAACCTTGCATGAGGCTGCTGGAGGTTCTCCGCTGCAAGACAATCTGCTGGCAGGGCCACCTTCCAAGCTCGGCTCATGGATGCAAATCCTTTTCAACTGGATAGCAGTGGCAAGACCAAGGCAATTCCTTCTTGAGGAGCACTGCAGAGCTCACCATCCTCATCTCCTACAGAGCAACGCTCAGGAGCCCTAAGAGATAGGATGTCGAGGCCTTGCAAGGGCTTGCAAGGGCTTGCAGTGCTTTGGAACACGCACTGGTGTCCTACACAGGGACAGCAAGGATTCTTGCCCACAAGGTCTATCAGCTCAGAGGCAGTTGGGCACTCTGGCAAGTCGGCGACATAGCTCCAGCTCAAGGGAGGATAGGGCTTGGGCAGCTCCTGGGAAGCATGAGCAGCCTGTGGGACAAGGAGCCAGGTCTGGCTCACATGCTCAGGGAACAGCCCATGGCCAGCACTGGGCTCAGCAAGGAACTTTTTCCCCCGGGGCACATTGGCACTGGTCCCCGGCGGTTTTTTGCCTTCCTCTGCACTTCTCAGCACCGCCCCTTGCCACCATTTCTTTGGGCCATTTGGCCTGGGAGCCGGCTGCTCATGCTCCACCATGCTGGCAGCCGCAGCTGCCACTTCTCAGCTCTCCCTGCAGCTAACACAAGCGCCTGGCAGGGACCAGAGCGCTTCTCATGCATCCCTGCCCAAGAAGCACAGCAGCCAAACAAGTTGTGGAAGGCAAAAAGTCTGCTCGTCATCCCTACATGTCACGCTTTGGAAGAGATGCCACGGTACCACTCACCTCTTCTTCCTCTTCTTCCTCTTCTTCCTCTTCTTCCTCTTCTTCTTCTTCTTCTTCTTCTTCTTCTTCTTCCTCCTCTTTTGTGCATGGTCAGTCCCACAACTCCTTGTCAAGGTTCTCCCTCTGCAGGAACCGCAGACAGCTTGGCCTCTATTCCTGCTGCTGCTCTCTGCAGCTCTGGGACTTGCCTTTGCCAGCCTGCAAGGGATCTTTTCTCAGGCTAAACTGAAGAATGCCTCAGCCTACTCCTGGCTACACTTGGGCTTGAGCTAATGCTTGTGAGCCTGGGTTCTGAAACAGAGTCACAAAGGGAAAAAAAATGACACGAAGAAACATAACATGAATTAACATCAATTCAAGAAAATTAATAAATTAACAACAAAATAAAATAAAATTCATTGTGTTATGTGTCCTTGAAATTGATTTTGGAACTGAAACCCTCTGTCCTTTCAGGCAAACAGTCTCTTAGATATTGGACTGGCGGACAGGAGAGAAGAGAAGAGGAGAGGAGAGGAGAGGAGAGGAGAGGAGAGGAGAGGAGAGGAGAGGAGAGGAGAGGATAGGAGAGGAGAGGATAGGAGAGGAGAGGAGAGGAGAGGAGAGGAGAGGAGAGCAGTTCTGCTCTGTCAGGCCTGCAGTTCTGCGTGACAAGCCCTGAGTGAGCCCTGAGGCCTCCATACATGATACTACAGGCAGTATTGCTGCTGGAAGTAAGGCTGCACTGGCAACAAATCCACACTGTCTTTTTGCAAAAGAGGGACTCTATTAGGTTGCTTACTCCCCTATTTTGTAGCTACAGGGACTGATTTGGAGCCAGCACCCCAAAGGCTTCCTCCAAAGGGCTGCACATATGCGGCTGTGTCACCCCCATGTCACAATGCCAGCACCCGGCAACGCAGTGGTCACCAGGCCCCACGCAGGATCCAGAGGAGCAGCCTCCCGTGTTCACTGCCAGAGCCGGCCCGGGGGCAGCCCCAGCACATCTGACAGGAAGCACTTGAGGAGCTGCTGGAATCACAGGCCAGGGCCTGAGGGAAGAAAACCTTGCATGAGGCTGCTGGAGGTTCTCCGCTGCAAGACAATCTGCTGGCAGGGCCACCTTCCAAGCTCGGCTCATGGATGCAAATCCTTTTCAACTGGATAGCAGTGGCAAGACCAAGGCAATTCCTTCTTGAGGAGCACTGCAGAGCTCACCATCCTCATCTCCTACAGAGCAACGCTCAGGAGCCCTAAGAGATAGGATGTCGAGGCCTTGCAAGGGCTTGCAAGGGCTTGCAGTGCTTTGGAACACGCACTGGTGTCCTACACAGGGACAGCAAGGATTCTTGCCCACAAGGTCTATCAGCTCAGAGGCAGTTGGGCACTCTGGCAAGTCCGCGACATAGCTCCAGCTCAAGGGAGGATAGGGCTTGGGCAGCTCCTGGGAAGCATGAGCAGCCTGTGGGACAAGGAGCCAGGTCTGGCTCACATGCTCAGGGAACAGCCCATGGCCAGCACTGGGCTCAGCAAGGAACTTTTTCCCCCGGGGCACATTGGCACTGGTCCCCGGCGGTTTTTTGCCTTCCTCTGCACTTCTCAGCACCGCCCCTTGCCACCATTTCTTTGGGCCATTTGGCCTGGGAGCCGGCTGCTCATGCTCCACCATGCTGGCAGCCGCAGCTGCCACTTCTCAGCTCTCCCTGCAGCTAACACAAGCGCCTGGCAGGGACCAGAGCGCTTCTCATGCATCCCTGCCCAAGAAGCACAGCAGCCAAACAAGTTGTGGAAGGCAAATGTCTGCTCGTCATCCCTACATGTCACGCTTTGGAAGAGATGCCACGGTACCACTCACCTCTTCTTCCTCTTCTTCCTCTTCTTCCTCTTCTTCCTCTTCTTCTTCTTCTTCTTCTTCTTCTTCTTCTTCCTCCTCTTTTGTGCATGGTCAGTCCCACAACTCCTTGTCAAGGTTCTCCCTCTGCAGGAACCGCAGACAGCTTGGCCTCTATTCCTGCTGCTGCTCTCTGCAGCTCTGGGACTTGCCTTTGCCAGCCTGCAAGGGATCTTTTCTCAGGCTAAACTGAAGAATGCCTCAGCCTACTCCTGGCTACACTTGGGCTTGAGCTAATGCTTGTGAGCCTGGGTTCTGAAACAGAGTCACAAAGGGAAAAAAAATGACACGAAGAAACATAACATGAATTAACATCAATTCAAGAAAATTAATAAATTAACAACAAAATAAAATAAAATTCATTGTGTTATGTGTCCTTGAAATTGATTTTGGAACTGAAACCCTCTGTCCTTTCAGGCAAACAGTCTCTTAGATATTGGACTGGCGGACAGGAGAGAAGAGAAGAGGAGAGGAGAGGAGAGGAGAGGAGAGGAGAGGAGAGGAGAGGAGAGGAGAGGAGAGGAGAGGAGAGGATAGGAGAGGAGAGGATAGGAGAGGAGAGGAGAGGAGAGGAGAGGAGAGGAGAGGAGAGCAGTTCTGCTCTGTCAGGCCTGCAGTTCTGCGTGACAAGCCCTGAGTGAGCCCTGAGGCCTCCATACATGATACTACAGGCAGTATTGCTGCTGGAAGTAAGGCTGCACTGGCAACAAATCCACACTGTCTTTTTGCAAAAGAGGGACTCTATTAGGTTGCTTACTCCCCTATTTTGTAGCTACAGGGACTGATTTGGAGCCAGCACCCCAAAGGCTTCCTCCAAAGGGCTGCACATATGCGGCTGTGTCACCCCCATGTCACAATGCCAGCACCCGGCAACGCAGTGGTCACCAGGCCCCACGCAGGATCCAGAGGAGCAGCCTCCCGTGTTCACTGCCAGAGCCGGCCCGGGGGCAGCCCCAGCACATCTGACAGGAAGCACTTGAGGAGCTGCTGGAATCACAGGCCAGGGCCTGAGGGAAGAAAACCTTGCATGAGGCTGCTGGAGGTTCTCCGCTGCAAGACAATCTGCTGGCAGGGCCACCTTCCAAGCTCGGCTCATGGATGCAAATCCTTTTCAACTGGATAGCAGTGGCAAGACCAAGGCAATTCCTTCTTGAGGAGCACTGCAGAGCTCACCATCCTCATCTCCTACAGAGCAACGCTCAGGAGCCCTAAGAGATAGGATGTCGAGGCCTTGCAAGGGCTTGCAAGGGCTTGCAGTGCTTTGGAACACCCACTGGTGTCCTACACAGGGACAGCAAGGATTCTTGCCCACAAGGTCTATCAGCTCAGAGGCACTTGGGCACTCTGGCAAGTCCGCGACATAGCTCCAGCTCAAGGGAGGATAGGGCTTGGGCAGCTCCTGGGAAGCATGAGCAGCCTGTGGGACAAGGAGCCAGGTCTGGCTCACATGCTCAGGGAACAGCCCATGGCCAGCACTGGGCTCAGCAAGGAACTTTTTCCCCCGGGGCACATTGGCACTGGTCCCCGGCGGTTTTTTGCCTTCCTCTGCACTTCTCAGCACCGCCCCTTGCCACCATTTCTTTGGGCCATTTGGCCTGGGAGCCGGCTGCTCATGCTCCACCATGCTGGCAGCCGCAGCTGCCACTTCTCAGCTCTCCCTGCAGCTAACACAAGCGCCTGGCAGGGACCAGAGCGCTTCTCATGCATCCCTGCCCAAGAAGCACAGCAGCCAAACAAGTTGTGGAAGGCAAAAAGTCTGCTCGTCATCCCTACATGTCACGCTTTGGAAGAGATGCCACGGTACCACTCACCTCTTCTTCCTCTTCTTCCTCTTCTTCTTCTTCTTCTTCTTCTTCTTCTTCTTCTTCCTCCTCTTTTGTGCATGGTCAGTCCCACAACTCCTTGTCAAGGTTCTCCCTCTGCAGGAACCGCGGACAGCTTGGCCTCTATTCCTGCTGCTGCTCTCTGCAGCTCTGGGACTTGCCTTTGCCAGCCTGCAAGGGATCTTTTCTCAGGCTAAACTGAAGAATGCCTCAGCCTACTCCTGGCTACACTTGGGCTTGAGCTAATGCTTGTGAGCCTGGCTTCTGAAACAGAGTCACAAAGGGAAAAAAAATGACACGAAGAAACATAACATGAATTAACATCAAATCAAGAAAATTAATAAATTAACAACAAAATAAAATAAAATTCATTGTGTTATGTGTCCTTGAAATTGATTTTGGAACTGAAAACCCTCTGTCCTTTCAGGCAAACAGTCTCTTAGATATTGGACTGGCGGACAGGAGAGAAGAGAAGAGGAGAGGAGAGGAGAGGAGAGGAGAGGAGAGGAGAGCAGTTCTGCTCTGTCAGGCCTGCAGTTCTGCGTGACAAGCCCTGAGTGAGCCCTGAGGCCTCCATACATGATACTACAGGCAGTATTGCTGCTGGAAGTAAGGCTGCACTGGCAACAAATCCACACTGTCTTTTTGCAAAAGAGGGACTCTATTAGGTTGCTTACTCCCCTATTTTGTAGCTACAGGGACTGATTTGGAGCCAGCACCCCAAAGGCTTCCTCCAAAGGGCTGCACATATGCGGCTGTGTCACCCCCATGTCACAATGCCAGCACCCGGCAACGCAGTGGTCACCAGGCCCCACGCAGGATCCAGAGGAGCAGCCTCCCGTGTTCACTGCCAGAGCCGGCCCGGGGGCAGCCCCAGCACATCTGACAGGAAGCACTTGAGGAGCTGCTGGAATCACAGGCCAGGGGCTGAGGGAAGAAAACCTTGCATGAGGCTGCTGGAGGTTCTCCGCTGCAAGACAATCTGCTGGCAGGGCCACCTTCCAAGCTCGGCTCATGGATGCAAATCCTTTTCAACTGGATAGCAGTGGCAAGACCAAGGCAATTCCTTCTTGAGGAGCACTGCAGAGCTCACCATCCTCATCTCCTACAGAGCAACGCTCAGGAGCCCTAAGAGATAGGATGTCGAGGCCTTGCAAGGGCTTGCAAGGGCTTGCAGTGCTTTGGAACACCCACTGGTGTCCTACACAGGGACAGCAAGGATTCTTGCCCACAAGGTCTATCAGCTCAGAGGCACTTGGGCACTCTGGCAAGTCCGCGACATAGCTCCAGCTCAAGGGAGGATAGGGCTTGGGCAGCTCCTGGGAAGCATGAGCAGCCTGTGGGACAAGGAGCCAGGTCTGGCTCACATGCTCAGGGAACAGCCCATGGCCAGCACTGGGCTCAGCAAGGAACTTTTTCCCCCGGGGCACATTGGCACTGGTCCCCGGCGGTTTTTTGCCTTCCTCTGCACTTCTCAGCACCGCCCCTTGCCACCATTTCTTTGGGCCATTTGGCCTGGGAGCCGGCTGCTCATGCTCCACCATGCTGGCAGCCGCAGCTGCCACTTCTCAGCTCTCCCTGCAGCTAACACAAGCGCCTGGCAGGGACCAGAGCGCTTCTCATGCATCCCTGCCCAAGAAGCACAGCAGCCAAACAAGTTGTGGAAGGCAAAAAGTCTGCTCGTCATCCCTACATGTCACGCTTTGGAAGAGATGCCACGGTACCACTCACCTCTTCTTCCTCTTCTTCCTCTTCTTCTTCTTCTTCTTCTTCTTCTTCTTCTTCTTCCTCCTCTTTTGTGCATGGTCAGTCCCACAACTCCTTGTCAAGGTTCTCCCTCTGCAGGAACCGCGGACAGCTTGGCCTCTATTCCTGCTGCTGCTCTCTGCAGCTCTGGGACTTGCCTTTGCCAGCCTGCAAGGGATCTTTTCTCAGGCTAAACTGAAGAATGCCTCAGCCTACTCCTGGCTACACTTGGGCTTGAGCTAATGCTTGTGAGCCTGGCTTCTGAAACAGAGTCACAAAGGGAAAAAAAATGA
This sequence comes from Caloenas nicobarica, assembly GCF_036013445.1. Lineage (NCBI taxonomy): Eukaryota > Metazoa > Chordata > Aves > Columbiformes > Columbidae > Caloenas > Caloenas nicobarica. The sequence goes on from NC_088250.1 coordinate 158,713, forward strand.
CACGAAGAAACATAACATGAATTAACATCAAATCAAGAAAATTAATAAATTAACAACAAAATAAAATAAAATTCATTGTGTTATGTGTCCTTGAAATTGATTTTGGAACTGAAAACCCTCTGTCCTTTCAGGCAAACAGTCTCTTAGATATTGGACTGGCGGACAGGAGAGAAGAGAAGAGGAGAGGAGAGGAGAGGAGAGGAGAGGAGAGGAGAGCAGTTCTGCTCTGTCAGGCCTGCAGTTCTGCGTGACAAGCCCTGAGTGAGCCCTGAGGCCTCCATACATGATACTACAGGCAGTATTGCTGCTGGAAGTAAGGCTGCACTGGCAACAAATCCACACTGTCTTTTTGCAAAAGAGGGACTCTATTAGGTTGCTTACTCCCCTATTTTGTAGCTACAGGGACTGATTTGGAGCCAGCACCCCAAAGGCTTCCTCCAAAGGGCTGCACATATGCGGCTGTGTCACCCCCATGTCACAATGCCAGCACCCGGCAACGCAGTGGTCACCAGGCCCCACGCAGGATCCAGAGGAGCAGCCTCCCGTGTTCACTGCCAGAGCCGGCCCGGGGGCAGCCCCAGCACATCTGACAGGAAGCACTTGAGGAGCTGCTGGAATCACAGGCCAGGGGCTGAGGGAAGAAAACCTTGCATGAGGCTGCTGGAGGTTCTCCGCTGCAAGACAATCTGCTGGCAGGGCCACCTTCCAAGCTCGGCTCATGGATGCAAATCCTTTTCAACTGGATAGCAGTGGCAAGACCAAGGCAATTCCTTCTTGAGGAGCACTGCACAGCTCACCATCCTCATCTCCTACAGAGCAACGCTCAGGAGCCCTAAGAGATAGGATGTCGAGGCCTTGCAAGGGCTTGCAAGGGCTTGCAGTGCTTTGGAACACCCACTGGTGTCCTACACAGGGACAGCAAGGATTCTTGCCCACAAGGTCTATCAGCTCAGAGGCAGTTGGGCACTCTGGCAAGTCCGCCAGATAGCTCCAGCTCAAGGGAGGATAGGGCTTGGGCAGCTCCTGGGAAGCATGAGCAGCCTGTGGGACAAGGAGCCAGGTCTGGCTCACATGCTCAGGGAACAGCCCATGGCCAGCACTGGGCTCAGCAAGGAACTTTTTCCCCCGGGGCACATTGGCACTGGTCCCCGGCGGTTTTTTGCCTTCCTCTGCACTTCTCAGCACCGCCCCTTGCCACCATTTCTTTGGGCCATTTGGCCTGGGAGCCGGCTGCTCATGCTCCACCATGCTGGCAGCCGCAGCTGCCACTTCTCAGCTCTCCCTGCAGCTAACACAAGCGCCTGGCAGGGACCAGAGCGCTTCTCATGCATCCCTGACCAAGAAGCACAGCAGCCAAACAAGTTGTGGAAGGCAAAAAGTCTGCTCGTCATCCCTACATGTCACGCTTTGGAAGAGATGCCACGGTACCACTCACCTCTTCTTCCTCTTCTTCCTCTTCTTCTTCTTCTTCTTCTTCTTCTTCTTCTTCCTCCTCTTTTGTGCATGGTCAGTCCCACAACTCCTTGTCAAGGTTCTCCCTCTGCAGGAACCGCGGACAGCTTGGCCTCTATTCCTGCTGCTGCTCTCTGCAGCTCTGGGACTTGCCTTTGCCAGCCTGCAAGGGATCTTTTCTCAGGCTAAACTGAAGAATGCCTCAGCCTACTCCTGGCTACACTTGGGCTTGAGCTAATGCTTGTGAGCCTGGCTTCTGAAACAGAGTCACAAAGGGAAAAAAAATGACACGAAGAAACATAACATGAATTAACATCAAATCAAGAAAATTAATAAATTAACAACAAAATAAAATAAAATTCATTGTGTTATGTGTCCTTGAAATTGATTTTGGAACTGAAAACCCTCTGTCCTTTCAGGCAAACAGTCTCTTAGATATTGGACTGGCGGACAGGAGAGAAGAGAAGAGGAGAGGAGAGGAGAGGAGAGGAGAGGAGAGGAGAGGAGAGGAGAGGAGAGCAGTTCTGCTCTGTCAGGCCTGCAGTTCTGCGTGACAAGCCCTGAGTGAGCCTTGAGGCCTCCATACATGATACTACAGGCAGTATTGCTGCTGGAAGTAAGGCTGCACTGGCAACAAATCCACACTGTCTTTTTGCAAAAGAGGGACTCTATTAGGTTGCTTACTCCCCTATTTTGTAGCTACAGGGACTGATTTGGAGCCAGCGCCCCAAAGGCTTCCTCCAAAGGGCTGCACATATGCGGCTGTGTCACCCCCATGTCACAATGCCAGCACCCGGCAACGCAGTGGTCACCAGGCCCCACGCAGGATCCAGAGGAGCAGCCTCCCGTGTTCACTGCCAGAGCCGGCCCGGGGGCAGCCCCAGCACATCTGACAGGAAGCACTTGAGGAGCTGCTGGAATCACAGGCCAGGGCCTGAGGGAAGAAAACCTTGCATGAGGCTGCTGGAGGTTCTCCGCTGCAAGACAATCTGCTGGCAGGGCCACCTTCCAAGCTCGGCTCATGGATGCAAATCCTTTTCAACTGGATAGCAGTGGCAAGACCAAGGCAATTCCTTCTTGAGGAGCACTGCACAGCTCACCATCCTCATCTCCTACAGAGCAACGCTCAGGAGCCGTAAGAGATAGGATGTCGAGGCCTTGCAAGGGCTTGCAAGGGCTTGCAGTGCTTTGGAACACCCACTGGTGTCCTACACAGGGACAGCAAGGATTCTTGCCCACAAGGTCTATCAGCTCAGAGGCACTTGGGCACTCTGGCAAGTCCGCGACATAGCTCCAGCTCAAGGGAGGATAGGGCTTGGGCAGCTCCTGGGAAGCATGAGCAGCCTGTGGGACAAGGAGCCAGGTCTGGCTCACATGCTCAGGGAACAGCCCATGGCCAGCACTGGGCTCAGCAAGGAACTTTTTCCCCCGGGGCACATTGGCACTGGTCCCCGGCGGTTTTTTGCCTTCCTCTGCACTTCTCAGCACCGCCCCTTGCCACCATTTCTTTGGGCCATTTGGCCTGGGAGCCGGCTGCTCATGCTCCACCATGCTGGCAGCCGCAGCTGCCACTTCTCAGCTCTCCCTGCAGGTAACACAAGCGCCTGGCAGGGACCAGAGCGCTTCTCATGCATCCCTGACCAAGAAGCACAGCAGCCAAACAAGTTGTGGAAGGCAAAAAGTCTGCTCGTCATCCCTACATGTCACGCTTTGGAAGAGATGCCACGGTACCACTCACCTCTTCTTCCTCTTCTTCCTCTTCTTCTTCTTCTTCTTCTTCTTCTTCTTCTTCTTCCTCCTCTTTTGTGCATGGTCAGTCCCACAACTCCTTGTCAAGGTTCTCCCTCTGCAGGAACCGCGGACAGCTTGGCCTCTATTCCTGCTGCTGCTCTCTGCAGCTCTGGGACTTGCCTTTGCCAGCCTGCAAGGGGTCTTTTCTCAGGCTAAACTGAAGAATGCCTCAGCCTACTCCTGGCTACACTTGGGCTTGAGCTAATGCTTGTGAGCCTGGGTTCTGAAACAGAGTCACAAAGGGAAAAAAAATGACACGAAGAAACATAACATGAATTAACATCAAATCAAGAAAATTAATAAATTAACAACAAAATAAAATAAAATTCATTGTGTTATGTGTCCTTGAAATTGATTTTGGAACTGAAAACCCTCTGTTCTTTCAGGCAAACAGTCTCTTAGATATTGGACTGGCGGACAGGAGAGAAGAGAAGAGGAGAGGAGAGGAGAGGAGAGGAGAGGAGAGGAGAGGAGAGGACAGGAGAGGAGAGAAGAGGAGAGGAGAGGAGAGGAGAGGAGAGGAGAGGAGAGGAGAGGAGAGGAGAGGAGAGGAGAGGAGAGCAGTTCTGCTCTGTCAGGCCTGCAGTTCTGCGTGACAAGCCCTGAGTGAGCCCTGAGGCCTCCATACATGATACTACAGGCAGTATTGCTGCTGGAAGTAAGGCTGCACTGGCAACAAATCCACACTGTCTTTTTGCAAAAGAGGGACTCTATTAGGTTGCTTACTCCCCTATTTTGTAGCTACAGGGACTGATTTGGAGCCAGCACCCCAAAGGCTTCCTCCAAAGGGCTGCACATATGCGGCTGTGTCACCCCCATGTCACAATGCCAGCACCCGGCAACGCAGTGGTCACCAGGCCCCACGCAGGATCCAGAGGAGCAGCCTCCCGTGTTCACTGCCAGAGCCGGCCCGGGGGCAGCCCCAGCACATCTGACAGGAAGCACTTGAGGAGCTGCTGGAATCACAGGCCAGGGCCTGAGGGAAGAAAACCTTGCATGAGGCTGCTGGAGGTTCTCCGCTGCAAGACAATCTGCTGGCAGGGCCACCTTCCAAGCTCGGCTCATGGATGCAAATCCTTTTCAACTGGATAGCAGTGGCAAGACCAAGGCAATTCCTTCTTGAGGAGCACTGCAGAGCTCACCATCCTCATCTCCTACAGAGCAACGCTCAGGAGCCGTAAGAGATAGGATGTCGAGGGCTTGCAAGGGCTTGCAAGGGCTTGCAGTGCTTTGGAACACCCACTGGTGTCCTACACAGGGACAGCAAGGATTCTTGCCCACAAGGTCTATCAGCTCAGAGGCAGTTGGGCACTCTGGCAAGTCCGCGACATAGCTCCAGCTCAAGGGAGGATAGGGCTTGGGCAGCTCCTGGGAAGCATGAGCAGCCTGTGGGACAAGGAGCCAGGTCTGGCTCACATGCTCAGGGAACAGCCCATGGCCAGCACTGGGCTCAGCAAGGAACTTTTTCCCCCGGGGCACATTGGCACTGGTCCCCGGCGGTTTTTTGCCTTCCTCTGCACTTCTCAGCACCGCCCCTTGCCACCATTTCTTTGGGCCATTTGGCCTGGGAGCCGGCTGCTCATGCTCCACCATGCTGGCAGCCGCAGCTGCCACTTCTCAGCTCTCCCTGCAGGTAACACAAGCGCCTGGCAGGGACCAGAGCGCTTCTCATGCATCCCTGCCCAAGAAGCACAGCAGCCAAACAAGTTGTGGAAGGCAAATGTCTGCTCGTCATCCCTACATGTCACGCTTTGGAAGAGATGCCACGGTACCACTCACCTCTTCTTCCTCTTCTTCCTCTTCTTCTTCTTCTTCTTCTTCTTCTTCTTCTTCTTCTTCCTCCTCTTTTGTGCATGGTCAGTCCCACAACTCCTTGTCAAGGTTCTCCCTCTGCAGGAACCGCGGACAGCTTGGCCTCTATTCCTGCTGCTGCTCTCTGCAGCTCTGGGACTTGCCTTTGCCAGCCTGCAAGGGATCTTTTCTCAGGCTAAACTGAAGAATGCCTCAGCCTACTTCTAGCTACACTTGGGCTTGAGCTAATGCTTGTGAGCCTGGGTTCTGAAACAGAGTCACAAAGGGAAAAAAAATGACACGAAGAAACATAACATGAATGAACATAAAATCAAGAAAATTAATAAATTAACAACAAAATAAAACAAAATTCATTGTGTTATGTGTCCTTGAAATTGATTTTGGAACTGAAACCCTCTGTCCTTTCAGGCAAACAGTCTCTTAGATATTGGACTGGCGGACAGGAGAGAAGAGAAGAGGAGAGGAGAGGAGAGGAGAGGAGAGGAGAGGAGAGGATAGGAGAGGAGAGGAGAGGAGAGGAGAGGAGAGGAGAGGAGAGGAGAGCAGTTCTGCTCTGTCAGGCCTGCAGTTCTGCGTGACAAGCCCTGAGTGAGCCCTGAGGCCTCCATACATGATACTACAGGCAGTATTGCTGCTGGAAGTAAGGCTGCACTGGCAACAAATCCACACTGTCTTTTTGCAAAAGAGGGACTCTATTAGGTTGCTTACTCCCCTATTTTGTAGCTACAGGGACTGATTTGGAGCCAGCACCCCAAAGGCTTCCTCCAAAGGGCTGCACATATGCGGCTGTGTCACCCCCATGTCACAATGCCAGCACCCGGCAACGCAGTGGTCACCAGGCCCCACGCAGGATCCAGAGGAGCAGCCTCCCGTGTTCACTGCCAGAGCCGGCCCGGGGGCAGCCCCAGCACATCTGACAGGAAGCACTTGAGGAGCTGCTGGAATCACAGGCCAGGGCCTGAGGGAAGAAAACCTTGCATGAGGCTGCTGGAGGTTCTCCGCTGCAAGACAATCTGCTGGCAGGGCCACCTTCCAAGCTCGGCTCATGGATGCAAATCCTTTTCAACTGGATAGCAGTGGCAAGACCAAGGCAATTCCTTCTTGAGGAGCACTGCAGAGCTCACCATCCTCATCTCCTACAGAGCAACGCTCAGGAGCCCTAAGAGATAGGATGTCGAGGCCTTGCAAGGGCTTGCAAGGGCTTGCAGTGCTTTGGAACACCCACTGGTGTCCTACACAGGGACAGCAAGGATTCTTGCCCACAAGGTCTATCAGCTCAGAGGCAGTTGGGCACTCTGGCAAGTCCGCCAGATAGCTCCAGCTCAAGGGAGGATAGGGCTTGGGCAGCTCCTGGGAAGCATGAGCAGCCTGTGGGACAAGGAGCCAGGTCTGGCTCACATGCTCAGGGAACAGCCCATGGCCAGCACTGGGCTCAGCAAGGAACTTTTTCCCCCGGGGCACATTGGCACTGGTCCCCGGCGGTTTTTTGCCTTCCTCTGCACTTCTCAGCACCGCCCCTTGCCACCATTTCTTTGGGCCATTTGGCCTGGGAGCCGGCTGCTCATGCTCCACCATGCTGGCAGCCGCAGCTGCCACTTCTCAGCTCTCCCTGCAGCTAACACAAGCGCCTGGCAGGGACCAGAGCGCTTCTCATGCATCCCTGCCCAAGAAGCACAGCAGCCAAACAAGTTGTGGAAGGCAAAAAGTCTGCTCGTCATCCCTACATGTCACGCTTTGGAAGAGATGCCACGGTACCACTCACCTCTTCTTCCTCTTCTTCCTCTTCTTCTTCTTCTTCTTCTTCTTCTTCTTCTTCCTCCTCTTTTGTGCATGGTCAGTCCCACAACTCCTTGTCAAGGTTCTCCCTCTGCAGGAACCGCGGACAGCTTGGCCTCTATTCCTGCTGCTGCTCTCTGCAGCTCTGGGACTTGCCTTTGCCAGCCTGCAAGGGATCTTTTCTCAGGCTAAACTGAAGAATGCCTCAGCCTACTCCTGGCTACACTTGGGCTTGAGCTAATGCTTGTGAGCCTGGGTTCTGAAACAGAGTCACAAAGGGAAAAAAAATGACACGAAGAAACATAACATGAATTAACATCAAATCAAGAAAATTAATAAATTAACAACAAAATAAAATAAAATTCATTGTGTTATGTGTCCTTGAAATTGATTTTGGAACTGAAAACCCTCTGTCCTTTCAGGCAAACAGTCTCTTAGATATTGGACTGGCGGACAGGAGAGAAGAGAAGAGGAGAGGAGAGGAGAGGAGAGGAGAGGAGAGGAGAGGAGAGGAGAGGAGAGGAGAGCAGTTCTGCTCTGTCAGGCCTGCAGTTCTGCGTGACAAGCCCTGAGTGAGCCTTGAGGCCTCCATACATGATACTACAGGCAGTATTGCTGCTGGAAGTAAGGCTGCACTGGCAACAAATCCACACTGTCTTTTTGCAAAAGAGGGACTCTATTAGGTTGCTTACTCCCCTATTTTGTAGCTACAGGGACTGATTTGGAGCCAGCGCCCCAAAGGCTTCCTCCAAAGGGCTGCACATATGCGGCTGTGTCACCCCCATGTCACAATGCCAGCACCCGGCAACGCAGTGGTCACCAGGCCCCACGCAGGATCCAGAGGAGCAGCCTCCCGTGTCCACTGCCAGAGCTGGCCCGGGGGCAGCCCCAGCACATCTGACAGGAAGCACTTGAGGAGCTGCTGGAATCACAGGCCAGGGCCTGAGGGAAGAAAACCTTGCATGAGGCTGCTGGAGGTTCTCCGCTGCAAGACAATCTGCTGGCAGGGCCACCTTCCAAGCTCGGCTCATGGATGCAAATCCTTTTCAACTGGATAGCAGTGGCAAGACCAAGGCAATTCCTTCTTGAGGAGCACTGCACAGCACACCATCCTCATCTCCTACAGAGCAACGCTCAGGAGCCGTAAGAGATAGGATGTCGAGGCCTTGCAAGGGCTTGCAAGGGCTTGCAGTGCTTTGGAACACCCACTGGTGTCCTACACAGGGACAGCAAGGATTCTTGCCCACAAGGTCTATCAGCTCAGAGGCACTTGGGCACTCTGGCAAGTCCGCGACATAGCTCCAGCTCAAGGGAGGATAGGGCTTGGGCAGCTCCTGGGAAGCATGAGCAGCCTGTGGGACAAGGAGCCAGGTCTGGCTCACATGCTCAGGGAACAGCCCATGGCCAGCACTGGGCTCAGCAAGGAACTTTTTCCCCCGGGGCACATTGGCACTGGTCCCCGGCGGTTTTTTGCCTTCCTCTGCACTTCTCAGCACCGCCCCTTGCCACCATTTCTTTGGGCCATTTGGCCTGGGAGCCGGCTGCTCATGCTCCACCATGCTGGCAGCCGCAGCTGCCACTTCTCAGCTCTCCCTGCAGGTAACACAAGCGCCTGGCAGGGACCAGAGCGCTTCTCATGCATCCCTGACCAAGAAGCACAGCAGCCAAACAAGTTGTGGAAGGCAAAAAGTCTGCTCGTCATCCCTACATGTCACGCTTTGGAAGAGATGCCACGGTACCACTCACCTCTTCTTCCTCTTCTTCCTCTTCTTCTTCTTCTTCTTCTTCTTCTTCTTCTTCTTCCTCCTCTTTTGTGCATGGTCAGTCCCACAACTCCTTGTCAAGGTTCTCCCTCTGCAGGAACCGCGGACAGCTTGGCCTCTATTCCTGCTGCTGCTCTCTGCAGCTCTGGGACTTGCCTTTGCCAGCCTGCAAGGGGTCTTTTCTCAGGCTAAACTGAAGAATGCCTCAGCCTACTCCTGGCTACACTTGGGCTTGAGCTAATGCTTGTGAGCCTGGGTTCTGAAACAGAGTCACAAAGGGAAAAAAAATGACACGAAGAAACATAACATGAATTAACATCAAATCAAGAAAATTAATAAATTAACAACAAAATAAAATAAAATTCATTGTGTTATGTGTCCTTGAAATTGATTTTGGAACTGAAAACCCTCTGTTCTTTCAGGCAAACAGTCTCTTAGATATTGGACTGGCGGACAGGAGAGAAGAGAAGAGGAGAGGAGAGGAGAGGAGAGGAGAGGAGAGGAGAGGAGAGGACAGGAGAGGAGAGAAGAGGAGAGGAGAGGAGAGGAGAGGAGAGGAGAGGAGAGGAGAGGAGAGGAGAGGAGAGGAGAGGAGAGGAGAGGAGAGGAGAGGAGAGGAGAGGAGAGCAGTTCTGCTCTGTCAGGCCTGCAGTTCTGCGTGACAAGCCCTGAGTGAGCCCTGAGGCCTCCATACATGATACTACAGGCAGTATTGCTGCTGGAAGTAAGGCTGCACTGGCAACAAATCCACACTGTCTTTTTGCAAAAGAGGGACTCTATTAGGTTGCTTACTCCCCTATTTTGTAGCTACAGGGACTGATTTGGAGCCAGCACCCCAAAGGCTTCCTCCAAAGGGCTGCACATATGCGGCTGTGTCACCCCCATGTCACAATGCCAGCACCCGGCAACGCAGTGGTCACCAGGCCCCACGCAGGATCCAGAGGAGCAGCCTCCCGTGTTCACTGCCAGAGCCGGCCCGGGGGCAGCCCCAGCACATCTGACAGGAAGCACTTGAGGAGCTGCTGGAATCACAGGCCAGGGCCTGAGGGAAGAAAACCTTGCATGAGGCTGCTGGAGGTTCTCCGCTGCAAGACAATCTGCTGGCAGGGCCACCTTCCAAGCTCGGCTCATGGATGCAAATCCTTTTCAACTGGATAGCAGTGGCAAGACCAAGGCAATTCCTTCTTGAGGAGCACTGCAGAGCTCACCATCCTCATCTCCTACAGAGCAACGCTCAGGAGCCGTAAGAGATAGGATGTCGAGGGCTTGCAAGGGCTTGCAAGGGCTTGCAGTGCTTTGGAACACCCACTGGTGTCCTACACAGGGACAGCAAGGATTCTTGCCCACAAGGTCTATCAGCTCAGAGGCACTTGGGCACTCTGGCAAGTCCGCGACATAGCTCCAGCTCAAGGGAGGATAGGGCTTGGGCAGCTCCTGGGAAGCATGAGCAGCCTGTGGGACAAGGAGCCAGGTCTGGCTCACATGCTCAGGGAACAGCCCATGGCCAGCACTGGGCTCAGCAAGGAACTTTTTCCCCCGGGGCACATTGGCACTGGTCCCCGGCGGTTTTTTGCCTTCCTCTGCACTTCTCAGCACCGCCCCTTGCCACCATTTCTTTGGGCCATTTGGCCTGGGAGCCGGCTGCTCATGCTCCACCATGCTGGCAGCCGCAGCTGCCACTTCTCAGCTCTCCCTGCAGCTAACACAAGCGCCTGGCAGGGACCAGAGCGCTTCTCATGCATCCCTGCCCAAGAAGCACAGCAGCCAAACAAGTTGTGGAAGGCAAATGTCTGCTCGTCATCCCTACATGTCACGCTTTGGAAGAGATGCCACGGTACCACTCACCTCTTCTTCCTCTTCTTCCTCTTCTTCCTCTTCTTCTTCTTCTTCTTCTTCTTCTTCTTCTTCCTCCTCTTTTGTGCATGGTCAGTCCCACAACTCCTTGTCAAGGTTCTCCCTCTGCAGGAACCGCAGACAGCTTGGCCTCTATTCCTGCTGCTGCTCTCTGCAGCTCTGGGACTTGCCTTTGCCAGCCTGCAAGGGATCTTTTCTCAGGCTAAACTGAAGAATGCCTCAGCCTACTCCTGGCTACACTTGGGCTTGAGCTAATGCTTGTGAGCCTGGGTTCTGAAACAGAGTCACAAAGGGAAAAAAAATGACACGAAGAAACATAACATGAATTAACATCAATTCAAGAAAATTAATAAATTAACAACAAAATAAAATAAAATTCATTGTGTTATGTGTCCTTGAAATTGATTTTGGAACTGAAACCCTCTGTCCTTTCAGGCAAACAGTCTCTTAGATATTGGACTGGCGGACAGGAGAGAAGAGAAGAGGAGAGGAGAGGAGAGGAGAGGAGAGGATAGGAGAGGAGAGGAGAGGAGAGGAGAGGAGAGGAGAGGAGAGGAGAGGAGAGGAGAGGAGAGCAGTTCTGCTCTGTCAGGCCTGCAGTTCTGCGTGACAAGCCCTGAGTGAGCCCTGAGGCCTCCATACATGATACTACAGGCAGTATTGCTGCTGGAAGTAAGGCTGCACTGGCAACAAATCCACACTGTCTTTTTGCAAAAGAGGGACTCTATTAGGTTGCTTACTCCCCTATTTTGTAGCTACAGGGACTGATTTGGAGCCAGCACCCCAAAGGCTTCCTCCAAAGGGCTGCACATATGCGGCTGTGTCACCCCCATGTCACAATGCCAGCACCCGGCAACGCAGTGGTCACCAGGCCCCACGCAGGATCCAGAGGAGCAGCCTCCCGTGTTCACTGCCAGAGCCGGCCCGGGGGCAGCCCCAGCACATCTGACAGGAAGCACTTGAGGAGCTGCTGGAATCACAGGCCAGGGCCTGAGGGAAGAAAACCTTGCATGAGGCTGCTGGAGGTTCTCCGCTGCAAGACAATCTGCTGGCAGGGCCACCTTCCAAGCTCGGCTCATGGATGCAAATCCTTTTCAACTGGATAGCAGTGGCAAGACCAAGGCAATTCCTTCATGAGGAGCACTGCACAGCTCATCATCCTCATCTCCTACAGAGCAACGCTCAGGAGCCGTAAGAGATAGGATGTCGAGGCCTTGCAAGGGCTTGCAAGGGCTTGCAGTGCTTTGGAACACCCACGGGTGTCCTACACAGGGACAGCAAGGATTCTTGCCCACAAGGTCTATCAGCTCAGAGGCACTTGGGCACTCTGGCAAGTCGGCGACATAGCTCCAGCTCAAGGGAGGATAGGGCTTGGGCAGCTCCTGGGAAGCATGAGCAGCCTGTGGGACAAGGAGCCAGGTCTGGCTCACATGCTCAGGGAACAGCCCATGGCCAGCACTGGGCTCAGCAAGGAACTTTTTCCCCCGGGGCACATTGGCACTGGTCCCCGGCGGTTTTTTGCCTTCCTCTGCACTTCTCAGCACAGCCCCTTGCCACCATTTCTTTGGGCCATTTGGCCTGGGAGCCGGCTGCTCATGCTCCACCATGCTGGCAGCCGCAGCTGCCACTTCTCAGCTCTCCCTGCAGCTAACACAAGCGCCTGGCAGGGACCAGAGCGCTTCTCATGCATCCCTGCCCAAGAAGCACAGCAGCCAAACAAGTTGTGGAAGGCAAAAAGTCTGCTCGTCATCCCTACATGTCACGCTTTGGAAGAGATGCCACGGTACCACTCACCTCTTCTTCCTCTTCTTCCTCTTCTTCTTCTTCTTCTTCTTCTTCTTCTTCTTCCTCCTCCTCTTTTGTGCATGGTCAGTCCCACAACTCCTTGTCAAGGTTCTCCCTCTGCAGGAACCGCGGACAGCTTGGCCTCTATTCCTGCTGCTGCTCTCTGCAGCTCTGGGACTTGCCTTTGCCAGCCTGCAAGGGATCTTTTCTCAGGCTAAACTGAAGAATGCCTCAGCCTACTCCTGGCTACACTTGGGCTTGAGCTAATGCTTGTGAGCCTGGGTTCTGAAACAGAGTCACAAAGGGAAAAAAAATGACACGAAGAAACATAACATGAATTAACATCAAATCAAGAAAATTAATAAATTAACAACAAAATAAAATAAAATTCATTGTGTTATGTGTCCTTGAAATTGATTTTGGAACTGAAAACCCTCTGTCCTTTCAGGCAAACAGTCTCTTAGATATTGGACTGGCAGACAGGAGAGAAGAGAAGAGAAGAGAAGAGGAGAGGAGAGGAGAGGAGAGGAGAGGAGAGGAGAGGAGAGGAGAGGAGAGGAGAGGAGAGGAGAGGAGAGGAGAGGAGAGGAGAGCAGTTCTGCTCTGTCAGGCCTGCAGTTCTGCGTGACAAGCCCTGAGCGAGCCCTGAGGCCTCCATACATGATACTACAGGCAGTATTGCTGCTGGAAGTAAGGCTGCACTGGCAACAAATCCACACTGTCTTTTTGCAAAAGAGGGACTCTATTAGGTTGCTTACTCTCCTATTTTGTAGCTACAGGGACTGATTTGGAGCCAGCACCCCAAAGGCTTCCTCCAAAGGGCTGCACATATGCGGCTGTGTCACCCCCATGTCACAATGCCAGCACCCGGCAACGCAGTGGTCACCAGGCCCCACGCAGGATCCAGAGGAGCAGCCTCCCGTGTTCACTGCCAGAGCCGGCCCGGGGGCAGCCCCAGCACATCTGACAGGAAGCACTTGAGGAGCTGCTGGAATCACAGGCCAGGGGCTGAGGGAAGAAAACCTTGCATGAGGCTGCTGGAGGTTCTCCGCTGCAAGACAATCTGCTGGCAGGGCCACCTTCCAAGCTCGGCTCATGGATGCAAATCCTTTTCAACTGGATAGCAGTGGCAAGACCAAGGCAATTCCTTCTTGAGGAGCACTGCAGAGCTCACCATCCTCATCTCCTACAGAGCAACGCTCAGGAGCCGCAAGAGATAGGATGTCGAGGCCTTGCAAGGGCTTGCAAGGGCTTGCAGTGCTTTGGAACACCCACTGGTGTCCTACACAGGGACAGCAAGGATTCTTGCCCACAAGGTCTATCAGCTCAGAGGCACTTGGGCACTCTGGCAAGTCCGCGACATAGCTCCAGCTCAAGGGAGGATAGGGCTTGGGCAGCTCCTGGCAAGCATGAGCAGCCTGTGGGACAAGGAGCCAGGTCTGGCTCACATGCTCAGGGAACAGCCCATGGCCAGCACTGGGCTCAGCAAGGAACTTTTTCCCCCGGGGCACATTGGCACTGGTCCCCGGCGGTTTTTTGCCTTCCTCTGCACTTCTCAGCACCGCCCCTTGCCACCATTTCTTTGGGCCATTTGGCCTGGGAGCCGGCTGCTCATGCTCCACCATGCTGGCAGCCGCAGCTGCCACTTCTCAGCTCTCCCTGCAGCTAACACAAGCGCCTGGCAGGGACCAGAGCGCTTCTCATGCATCCCTGCCCAAGAAGCACAGCAGCCAAACAAGTTGTGGAAGGCAAAAAGTCTGCTCGTCATCCCTACATGTCACGCTTTGGAAGAGATGCCACGGTACCACTCACCTCTTCTTCCTCTTCTTCCTCTTCTTCTTCTTCTTCTTCTTCTTCTTCTTCTTCCTCCTCTTTTGTGCATGGTCAGTCCCACAACTCCTTGTCAAGGTTCTCCCTCTGCAGGAACCGCGGACAGCTTGGCCTCTATTCCTGCTGCTGGTCTCTGCAGCTCTGGGACTTGCCTTTGCCAGCCTGCAAGGGATCTTTTCTCAGGCTAAACTGAAGAATGCCTCAGCCTACTCCTGGCTACACTTGGGCTTGAGCTAATGCTTGTGAGCCTGGGTTCTGAAACAGAGTCACAAAGGGAAAAAAAATGACACGAAGAAACATAACATGAATTAACATCAAATCAAGAAAATTAATAAATTAACAACAAAATAAAATAAAATTCATTGTGTTATGTGTCCTTGAAATTGATTTTGGAACTGAAAACCCTCTGTCCTTTCAGGCAAACAGTCTCTTAGATATTGGACTGGCAGACAGGAGAGAAGAGAAGAGAAGAGGAGAGGAGAGGAGAGGAGAGGAGAGGAGAGGAGAGGAGAGGAGAGGAGAGGAGAGGAGAGGAGAGGAGAGGAGAGGAGAGGAGAGGAGAGGAGAGGAGAGGAGAGGAGAGGAGAGGAGAGGAGAGCAGTTCTGCTCTGTCAGGCCTGCAGTTCTGCGTGACAAGCCCTGAGCGAGCCCTGAGGCCTCCATACATGATACTACAGGCAGTATTGCTGCTGGAAGTAAGGCTGCACTGGCAACAAATCCACACTGTCTTTTTGCAAAAGAGGGACTCTATTAGGTTGCTTACTCTCCTATTTTGTAGCTACAGGGACTGATTTGGAGCCAGCACCCCAAAGGCTTCCTCCAAAGGGCTGCACATATGCGGCTGTGTCACCCCCATGTCACAATGCCAGCACCCGGCAACGCAGTGGTCACCAGGCCCCACGCAGGATCCAGAGGAGCAGCCTCCCGTGTTCACTGCCAGAGCCGGCCCGGGGGCAGCCCCAGCACATCTGACAGGAAGCACTTGAGGAGCTGCTGGAATCACAGGCCAGGGGCTGAGGGAAGAAAACCTTGCATGAGGCTGCTGGAGGTTCTCCGCTGCAAGACAATCTGCTGGCAGGGCCACCTTCCAAGCTCGGCTCATGGATGCAAATCCTTTTCAACTGGATAGCAGTGGCAAGACCAAGGCAATTCCTTCTTGAGGAGCACTGCAGAGCTCACCATCCTCATCTCCTACAGAGCAACGCTCAGGAGCCGCAAGAGATAGGATGTCGAGGCCTTGCAAGGGCTTGCAAGGGCTTGCAGTGCTTTGGAACACCCACTGGTGTCCTACACAGGGACAGCAAGGATTCTTGCCCACAAGGTCTATCAGCTCAGAGGCACTTGGGCACTCTGGCAAGTCCGCGACATAGCTCCAGCTCAAGGGAGGATAGGGCTTGGGCAGCTCCTGGCAAGCATGAGCAGCCTGTGGGACAAGGAGCCAGGTCTGGCTCACATGCTCAGGGAACAGCCCATGGCCAGCACTGGGCTCAGCAAGGAACTTTTTCCCCCGGGGCACATTGGCACTGGTCCCCGGCGGTTTTTTGCCTTCCTCTGCACTTCTCAGCACCGCCCCTTGCCACCATTTCTTTGGGCCATTTGGCCTGGGAGCCGGCTGCTCATGCTCCACCATGCTGGCAGCCGCAGCTGCCACTTCTCAGCTCTCCCTGCAGCTAACACAAGCGCCTGGCAGGGACCAGAGCGCTTCTCATGCATCCCTGACCAAGAAGCACAGCAGCCAAACAAGTTGTGGAAGGCAAAAAGTCTGCTCGTCATCCCTACATGTCACGCTTTGGAAGAGATGCCACGGTACCACTCACCTCTTCTTCCTCTTCTTCCTCTTCTTCTTCTTCTTCTTCTTCTTCTTCTTCTTCCTCCTCTTTTGTGCATGGTCAGTCCCACAACTCCTTGTCAAGGTTCTCCCTCTGCAGGAACCACGGACAGCTTGGCCTCTATTCCTGCTGCTGCTCTCTGCAGCTCTGGGACTTGCCTTTGCCAGCCTGCAAGGGATCTTTTCTCAGGCTAAACTGAAGAATGCCTCAGCCTACTCCTGGCTACACTTGGGCTTGAGCTAATGCTTGTGAGCCTGGGTTCTGAAACAGAGTCACAAAGGGAAAAAAAATGACACGAAGAAACATAACATGAATTAACATCAAATCAAGAAAATTAATAAATTAACAACAAAATAAAATAAAATTCATTGTGTTATGTGTCCTTGAAATTGATTTTGGAACTGAAAACCCTCTGTCCTTTCAGGCAAACAGTCTCTTAGATATTGGACTGGCGGACAGGAGAGAAGAGAAGAGGAGAGGAGAGGAGAGGAGAGGAGAGGAGAGGAGAGGAGAGGAGAGGAGAGGAGAGGAGAGGAGAGGAGAGGAGAGGAGAGGAGAGCAGTTCTGCTCTGTCAGGCCTGCAGTTCTGCGTGACAAGCCCTGAGTGAGCCCTGAGGCCTCCATACATGATACTACAGGCAGTATTGCTGCTGGAAGGAAGGCTGCACTGGCAACAAATCCACACTGTCTTTTTGCAAAAGAGGGACTCTATTAGGTTGCTTACTCCCCTATTTTGTAGCTACAGGGACTGATTTGGAGCCAGCACCCCAAAGGCTTCCTCCAAAGGGCTGCACATATGCGGCTGTGTCACCCCCATGTCACAATGCCAGCACCCGGCAACGCAGTGGTCACCAGGCCCCACGCAGGATCCAGAGGAGCAGCCTCCCGTGTTCACTGCCAGAGCCGGCCCGGGGGCAGCCCCAGCACATCTGACAGGAAGCACTTGAGGAGCTGCTGGAATCACAGGCCAGGGCCTGAGGGAAGAAAACCTTGCATGAGGCTGCTGGAGGTTCTCCGCTGCAAGACAATCTGCTGGCAGGGCCACCTTCCAAGCTCGGCTCATGGATGCAAATCCTTTTCAACTGGATAGCAGTGGCAAGACCAAGGCAATTCCTTCTTGAGGAGCACTGCAGAGCTCACCATCCTCATCTCCTACAGAGCAACGCTCAGGAGCCGTAAGAGATAGGATGTCGAGGCCTTGCAAGGGCTTGCAAGGGCTTGCAGTGCTTTGGAACACCCACGGGTGTCCTACACAGGGACAGCAAGGATTCTTGCCCACAAGGTCTATCAGCTCAGAGGCACTTGGGCACTCTGGCAAGTCCGCGACATAGCTCCAGCTCAAGGGAGGATAGGGCTTGGGCAGCTCCTGGCAAGCATGAGCAGCCTGTGGGACAAGGAGCCAGGTCTGGCTCACATGCTCAGGGAACAGCCCATGGCCAGCACTGGGCTCAGCAAGGAACTTTTTCCCCCGGGGCACATTGGCACTGGTCCCCGGTGGTTTTTTGCCTTCCTCTGCACTTCTCAGCACGGCCCCTTGCCACCATTTCTTTGGGCCATTTGGCCTGGGAGCCGGCTGCTCATGCTCCACCATGCTGGCAGCCGCAGCTGCCACTTCTCAGCTCTCCCTGCAGGTAACACAAACGCCTGGCAGGGACCAGAGCGCTTCTCATGCATCCCTGCCCAAGAAGCACAGCAGCCAAACAAGTTGTGGAAGGCAAAAAGTCTGCTCGTCATCCCTACATGTCACGCTTTGGAAGAGATGCCACGGTACCACTCACCTCTTCTTCCTCTTCTTCCTCTTCTTCTTCTTCTTCTTCTTCTTCTTCTTCTTCTTCCTCCTCTTTTGTGCATGGTCAGTCCCACAACTCCTTGTCAAGGTTCTCCCTCTGCAGGAACCGCGGACAGCTTGGCCTCTATTCCTGCTGCTGCTCTCTGCAGCTCTGGGACTTGCCTTTGCCAGCCTGCAAGGGATCTTTTCTCAGGCTAAACTGAAGAATGCCTCAGCCTACTCCTGGCTACACTTGGGCTTGAGCTAATGCTTGTGAGCCTGGGTTCTGAAACAGAGTCACAAAGGGAAAAAAAATGACACGAAGAAACATCACATGAATTAACATCAAATCAAGAAAATTAATAAATTAACAACAAAATAAAATAAAATTCATTGTGTTATGTGTCCTTGAAATTGATTTTGGAACTGAAAACCCTCTGTCCTTTCAGGCAAACAGTCTCTTAGATATTGGACTGGCAGACAGGAGAGAAGAGAAGAGAAGAGGAGAGGAGAGGAGAGGAGAGGAGAGGAGAGGAGAGGAGAGGAGAGGAGAGGAGAGGAGAGGAGAGGAGAGGAGAGGAGAGGAGAGGAGAGGAGAGGAGAGGAGAGGAGAGGAGAGGAGAGGAGAGGAGAGCAGTTCTGCTCTGTCAGGCCTGCAGTTCTGCGTGACAAGCCCTGAGTGAGCCCTGAGGCCTCCATACATGATACTACAGGCAGTATTGCTGCTGGAAGTAAGGCTGCACTGGCAACAAATCCACACTGTCTTTTTGCAAAAGAGGGACTCTATTAGGTTGCTTACTCCCCTATTTTGTAGCTACAGGGACTGATTTGGAGCCAGCACCCCAAAGGCTTCCTCCAAAGGGCTGCACATATGCGGCTGTGTCACCCCCATGTCACAATGCCAGCACCCAGCAACGCAGTGGTCACCAGGCCCCACGCAGGATCCAGAGGAGCAGCCTCCCGTGTTCACTGCCAGAGCCGGCCCGGGGGCAGCCCCAGCACATCTGACAGGAAGCACTTGAGGAGCTGCTGGAATCACAGGCCAGGGCCTGAGGGAAGAAAACCTTGCATGAGGCTGCTGGAGGTTCTCCGCTGCAAGACAATCTGCTGGCAGGGCCACCTTCCAAGCTCGGCTCATGGATGCAAATCCTTTTCAACTGGATAGCAGTGGCAAGACCAAGGCAATTCCTTCTTGAGGAGCACTGCACAGCTCACCATCCTCATCTCCTACAGAGCAACGCTCAGGAACCGTAAGAGATAGGATGTCGAGGCCTTGCAAGGGCTTGCAAGGGCTTGCAGTGCTTTGGAACACCCACGGGTGTCCTACACAGGGACAGCAAGGATTCTTGCCCACAAGGTCTATCAGCTCAGAGGCACTTGGGCACTCTGGCAAGTCCGCGACATAGCTCCAGCTCAAGGGAGGATAGGGCTTGGGCAGCTCCTGGGAAGCATGAGCAGCCTGTGGGACAAGGAGCCAGGTCTGGCTCACATGCTCAGGGAACAGCCCATGGCCAGCACTGGGCTCAGCAAGGAACTTTTTCCCCCGGGGCACATTGGCACTGGTCCCCGGCGGTTTTTTGCCTTCCTCTGCACTTCTCAGCACCGCCCCTTGCCACCATTTCTTTGGGCCATTTGGCCTGGGAGCCGGCTGCTCATGCTCCACCATGCTGGCAGCCGCAGCTGCCACTTCTCAGCTCTCCCTGCAGCTAACACAAGCGCCTGGCAGGGACCAGAGCGCTTCTCATGCATCCCTGCCCAAGAAGCACAGCAGCCAAACAAGTTGTGGAAGGCAAAAAGTCTGCTCGTCATCCCTACATGTCACGCTTTGGAAGAGATGCCACGGTACCACTCACCTCTTCTTCCTCTTCTTCCTCTTCTTCTTCTTCTTCTTCTTCTTCTTCTTCTTCTTCTTCCTCCTCTTTTGTGCATGGTCAGTCCCACAACTCCTTGTCAAGGTTCTCCCTCTGCAGGAACCGCGGACAGCTTGGCCTCTATTCCTGCTGCTGCTCTCTGCAGCTCTGGGACTTGCCTTTGCCAGCCTGCAAGGGATCTTTTCTCAGGCTAAACTGAAGAATGCCTCAGCCTACTCCTGGCTACACTTGGGCTTGAGCTAATGCTTGTGAGCCTGGGTTCTGAAACAGAGTCACAAAGGGAAAAAAAATGACACGAAGAAACATAACATGAATTAACATCAAATCAAGAAAATTAATAAATTAACAACAAAATAAAATAAAATTCATTGTGTTATGTGTCCTTGAAATTGATTTTGGAACTGAAAACCCTCTGTCCTTTCAGGCAAACAGTCTCTTAGATATTGGACTGGCAGACAGGAGAGAAGAGAAGAGAAGAGGAGAGGAGAGGAGAGGAGAGGAGAGGAGAGGAGAGGAGAGGAGAGGAGAGGAGAGGAGAGGAGAGGAGAGGAGAGGAGAGGAGAGGAGAGGAGAGGAGAGCAGTTCTGCTCTGTCAGGCCTGCAGTTCTGCGTGACAAGCCCTGAGTGAGCCCTGAGGCCTCCATACATGATACTACAGGCAGTATTGCTGCTGGAAGTAAGGCTGCACTGGCAACAAATCCACACTGTCTTTTTGCAAAAGAGGGACTCTATTAGGTTGCTTACTCCCCTATTTTGTAGCTACAGGGACTGATTTGGAGCCAGCACCCCAAAGGCTTCCTCCAAAGGGCTGCACATATGCGGCTGTGTCACCCCCATGTCACAATGCCAGCACCCGGCAACGCAGTGGTCACCAGGCCCCACGCAGGATCCAGAGGAGCAGCCTCCCGTGTTCACTGCCAGAGCCGGCCCGGGGGCAGCCCCAGCACATCTGACAGGAAGCACTTGAGGAGCTGCTGGAATCACAGGCCAGGGCCTGAGGGAAGAAAACCTTGCATGAGGCTGCTGGAGGTTCTCCGCTGCAAGACAATCTGCTGGCAGGGCCACCTTCCAAGCTCGGCTCATGGATGCAAATCCTTTTCAACTGGATAGCAGTGGCAAGACCAAGGCAATTCCTTCTTGACGAGCACTGCAGAGCTCACCATCCTCATCTCCTACAGAGCAACGCTCAGGAGCCGCAAGAGATAGGATGTCGAGGCCTTGCAAGGGCTTGCAAGGGCTTGCAGTGCTTTGGAACACCCACTGGTGTCCTACACAGGGACAGCAAGGATTCTTGCCCACAAGGTCTATCAGCTCAGAGGCACTTGGGCACTCTGGCAAGTCCGCGACATAGCTCCAGCTCAAGGGAGGATAGGGCTTGGGCAGCTCCTGGGAAGCATGAGCAGCCTGTGGGACAAGGAGCCAGGTCTGGCTCACATGCTCAGGGAACAGCCCATGGCCAGCACTGGGCTCAGCAAGGAACTTTTTCCCCCGGGGCACATTGGCACTGGTCCCCGGCGGTTTTTTGCCTTCCTCTGCACTTCTCAGCACCGCCCCTTGCCACCATTTCTTTGGGCCATTTGGCCTGGGAGCCGGCTGCTCATGCTCCACCATGCTGGCAGCCGCAGCTGCCACTTCTCAGCTCTCCCTGCAGGTAACACAAGCGCCTGGCAGGGACCAGAGCGCTTCTCATGCATCCCTGCCCAAGAAGCACAGCAGCCAAACAAGTTGTGGAAGGCAAAAAGTCTGCTCGTCATCCCTACATGTCACGCTTTGGAAGAGATGCCACGGTACCACTCACCTCTTCTTCCTCTTCTTCCTCTTCTTCTTCTTCTTCTTCTTCTTCTTCTTCTTCTTCCTCCTCTTTTGTGCATGGTCAGTCCCACAACTCCTTGTCAAGGTTCTCCCTCTGCAGGAACCGCGGACAGCTTGGCCTCTATTCCTGCTGCTGCTCTCTGCAGCTCTGGGACTTGCCTTTGCCAGCCTGCAAGGGATCTTTTCTCAGGCTAAACTGAAGAATGCCTCAGCCTACTCCTGGCTACACTTGGGCTTGAGCTAATGCTTGTGAGCCTGGGTTCTGAAACAGAGTCACAAAGGGAAAAAAAATGACACGAAGAAACATAACATGAATTAACATCAAATCAAGAAAATTAATAAATTAACAACAAAATAAAATAAAATTCATTGTGTTATGTGTCCTTGAAATTGATTTTGGAACTGAAAACCCTCTGTCCTTTCAGGCAAACAGTCTCTTAGATATTGGACTGGCGGACAGGAGAGAAGAGAAGAGGAGAGGAGAGGAGAGGAGAGGAGAGGAGAGGAGAGGAGAGGAGAGGAGAGGAGAGCAGTTCTGCTCTGTCAGGCCTGCAGTTCTGCGTGACAAGCCCTGAGTGAGCCCTGAGGCCTCCATACATGATACTACAGGCAGTATTGCTGCTGGAAGTAAGGCTGCACTGGCAACAAATCCACACTGTCTTTTTGCAAAAGAGGGACTCTATTAGGTTGCCTACTCCCCTATTTTGTAGCTACAGGGACTGATTTGGAGCCAGCACCCCAAAGGCTTCCTCCAAAGGGCTGCACATATGCGGCTGTGTCACCCCCATGTCACAATGCCAGCACCCGGCAACGCAGTGGTCACCAGGCCCCACGCAGGATCCAGAGGAGCAGCCTCCCGTGTTCACTGCCAGAGCCGGCCCGGGGGCAGCCCCAGCACATCTGACAGGAAGCACTTGAGGAGCTGCTGGAATCACAGGCCAGGGCCTGAGGGAAGAAAACCTTGCATGAGGCTGCTGGAGGTTCTCCGCTGCAAGACAATCTGCTGGCAGGGCCACCTTCCAAGCTCGGCTCATGGATGCAAATCCTTTTCAACTGGATAGCAGTGGCAAGACCAAGGCAATTCCTTCTTGAGGAGCACTGCACAGCTCACCATCCTCATCTCCTACAGAGCAACGCTCAGGAGCCGTAAGAGATAGGATGTCGAGGCCTTGCAAGGGCTTGCAAGGGCTTGCAGTGCTTTGGAACACCCACGGGTGTCCTACACAGGGACAGCAAGGATTCTTGCCCACAAGGTCTATCAGCTCAGAGGCAGTTGGGCACTCTGGCAAGTCCGCGACATAGCTCCAGCTCAAGGGAGGATAGGGCTTGGGCAGCTCCTGGGAAGCATGAGCAGCCTGTGGGACAAGGAGCCAGGTCTGGCTCACATGCTCAGGGAACAGCCCATGGCCAGCACTGGGCTCAGCAAGGAACTTTTTCCCCCGGGGCACATTGGCACTGGTCCCCGGCGGTTTTTTGCCTTCCTCTGCACTTCTCAGCACCGCCCCTTGCCACCATTTCTTTGGGCCATTTGGCCTGGGAGCCGGCTGCTCATGCTCCACCATGCTGGCAGCCGCAGCTGCCACTTCTCAGCTCTCCCTGCAGCTAACACAAGCGCCTGGCAGGGACCAGAGCGCTTCTCATGCATCCCTGCCCAAGAAGCACAGCAGCCAAACAAGTTGTGGAAGGCAAAAAGTCTGCTCGTCATCCCTACATGTCACGCTTTGGAAGAGATGCCACGGTACCACTCACCTCTTCTTCCTCTTCTTCCTCTTCTTCTTCTTCTTCTTCTTCTTCTTCTTCTTCCTCCTCTTTTGTGCATGGTCAGTCCCACAACTCCTTGTCAAGGTTCTCCCTCTGCAGGAACCGCGGACAGCTTGGCCTCTATTCCTGCTGCTGCTCTCTGCAGCTCTGGGACTTGCCTTTGCCAGCCTGCAAGGGATCTTTTCTCAGGCTAAACTGAAGAATGCCTCAGCCTACTCCTGGCTACACTTGGGCTTGAGCTAATGCTTGTGAGCCTGGGTTCTGAAACAGAGTCACAAAGGGAAAAAAAATGACACGAAGAAACATCACATGAATTAACATCAAATCAAGAAAATTAATAAATTAACAACAAAATAAAATAAAATTCATTGTGTTATGTGTCCTTGAAATTGAGTTTGGAACTGAAAACCCTCTGTCCTTTCAGGCAAACAGTCTCTTAGATATTGGACTGGCGGACAGGAGAGAAGAGAAGAGAAGAGGAGAAGAGAGGAGAGGAGAGGAGAGGAGAGGAGAGGAGAGGATAGCAGTTCTGCTCTGTCAGGCCTGCAGTTCTGCGTGACAAGCCCTGAGTGAGCCCTGAGGCCTCCATACATGATACTACAGGCAGTATTGCTGCTGGAAGTAAGGCTGCACTGGCAACAAATCCACACTGTCTTTTTGCAAAAGAGGGACTCTATTAGGTTGCTTACTCCCCTATTTTGTAGCTACAGGGACTGATTTGGAGCCAGCACCCCAAAGGCTTCCTCCAAAGGGCTGCACATATGCGGCTGTGTCACCCCCATGTCACAATGCCAGCACCCGGCAACGCAGTGGTCACCAGGCCCCACGCAGGATCCAGAGGAGCAGCCTCCCGTGTTCACTGCCAGAGCCGGCCCGGGGGCAGCCCCAGCACATCTGACAGGAAGCACTTGAGGAGCTGCTGGAATCACAGGCCAGGGCCTGAGGGAAGAAAACCTTGCATGAGGCTGCTGGAGGTTCTCCGCTGCAAGACAATCTGCTGGCAGGGCCACCTTCCAAGCTCGGCTCATGGATGCAAATCCTTTTCAACTGGATAGCAGTGGCAAGACCAAGGCAATTCCTTCTTGAGGAGCACTGCACAGCTCACCATCCTCATCTCCTACAGAGCAACGCTCAGGAGCCGTAAGAGATAGGATGTCGAGGCCTTGCAAGGGCTTGCAAGGGCTTGCAGCGCTTTGGAACACCCACGGGTGTCCTACACAGGGACAGCAAGGATTCTTGCCCACAAGGTCTATCAGCTCAGAGGCACTTGGGCACTCTGGCAAGTCCGCGACATAGCTCCAGCTCAAGGGAGGATAGGGCTTGGGCAGCTCCTGGGAAGCATGAGCAGCCTGTGGGACAAGGAGCCAGGTCTGGCTCACATGCTCAGGGAACAGCCCATGGCCAGCACTGGGCTCAGCAAGGAACTTTTTCCCCCGGGGCACATTGGCACTGGTCCCCGGCGGTTTTTTGCCTTCCTCTGCACTTCTCAGCACCGCCCCTTGCCACCATTTCTTTGGGCCATTTGGCCTGGGAGCCGGCTGCTCATGCTCCACCATGCTGGCAGCCGCAGCTGCCACTTCTCAGCTCTCCCTGCAGCTAACACAAGCGCCTGGCAGGGACCAGAGCGCTTCTCATGCATCCCTGACCAAGAAGCACAGCAGCCAAACAAGTTGTGGAAGGCAAAAAGTCTGCTCGTCATCCCTACATGTCACGCTTTGGAAGAGATGCCACGGTACCACTCACCTCTTCTTCCTCTTCTTCCTCTTCTTCTTCTTCTTCTTCTTCTTCTTCTTCTTCTTCTTCCTCCTCTTTTGTGCATGGTCAGTCCCACAACTCCTTGTCAAGGTTCTCCCTCTGCAGGAACCGCGGACAGCTTGGCCTCTATTCCTGCTGCTGCTCTCTGCAGCTCTGGGACTTGCCTTTGCCAGCCTGCAAGGGATCTTTTCTCAGGCTAAACTGAAGAATGCCTCAGCCTACTCCTGGCTACACTTGGGCTTGAGCTAATGCTTGTGAGCCTGGGTTCTGAAACAGAGTCACAAAGGGAAAAAAAATGACACGAAGAAACATCACATGAATTAACATCAAATCAAGAAAATTAATAAATTAACAACAAAATAAAATAAAATTCATTGTGTTATGTGTCCTTGACATTGATTTTGGAACTGAAAACCCTCTGTCCTTTCAGGCAAACAGTCTCTTAGATATTGGACTGGCGGACAGGAGAGAAGAGAAGAGGAGAGGAGAAGAGAGGAGAGGAGAGGAGAGGAGAGGAGAGGAGAGGATAGCAGTTCTGCTCTGTCAGGCCTGCAGTTCTGCGTGACAAGCCCTGAGTGAGCCCTGAGGCCTCCATACATGATACTACAGGCAGTATTGCTGCTGGAAGTAAGGCTGCACTGGCAACAAATCCACACTGTCTTTTTGCAAAAGAGGGACTCTATTAGGTTGCTTACTCCCCTATTTTGTAGCTACAGGGACTGATTTGGAGCCAGCACCCCAAAGGCTTCCTCCAAAGGGCTGCACATATGCGGCTGTGTCACCCCCATGTCACAATGCCAGCACCCGGCAACGCAGTGGTCACCAGGCCCCACGCAGGATCCAGAGGAGCAGCCTCCCGTGTTCACTGCCAGAGCCGGCCCGGGGGCAGCCCCAGCACATCTGACAGGAAGCACTTGAGGAGCTGCTGGAATCACAGGCCAGGGCCTGAGGGAAGAAAACCTTGCATGAGGCTGCTGGAGGTTCTCCGCTGCAAGACAATCTGCTGGCAGGGCCACCTTCCAAGCTCGGCTCATGGATGCAAATCCTTTTCAACTGGATAGCAGTGGCAAGACCAAGGCAATTCCTTCTTGAGGAGCACTGCACAGCTCACCATCCTCATCTCCTACAGAGCAACGCTCAGGAGCCCTAAGAGATAGGATGTCGAGGCCTTGCAAGGGCTTGCAAGGGCTTGCAGTGCTTTGGAACACCCACGGGTGTCCTACACAGGGACAGCAAGGATTCTTGCCCACAAGGTCTATCAGCTCAGAGGCAGTTGGGCACTCTGGCAAGTCCGCGACATAGCTCCAGCTCAAGGGAGGATAGGGCTTGGGCAGCTCCTGGGAAGCATGAGCAGCCTGTGGGACAAGGAGCCAGGTCTGGCTCACATGCTCAGGGAACAGCCCATGGCCAGCACTGGGCTCAGCAAGGAACTTTTTCCCCCGGGGCACATTGGCACTGGTCCCCGGCGGTTTTTTGCCTTCCTCTGCACTTCTCAGCACCGCCCCTTGCCACCATTTCTTTGGGCCATTTGGCCTGGGAGCCGGCTGCTCATGCTCCACCATGCTGGCAGCCGCAGCTGCCACTTCTCAGCTCTCCCTGCAGCTAACACAAGCGCCTGGCAGGGACCAGAGCGCTTCTCATGCATCCCTGCCCAAGAAGCACAGCAGCCAAACAAGTTGTGGAAGGCAAAAAGTCTGCTCGTCATCCCTACATGTCACGCTTTGGAAGAGATGCCACGGTACCACTCACCTCTTCTTCCTCTTCTTCTTCTTCTTCTTCTTCTTCTTCTTCTTCTTCTTCTTCTTCCTCCTCTTTTGTGCATGGCCAGTCCCACAACTCCTTGTCAAGGTTCTCCCTCTGCAGGAACCGCGGACAGCTTGGCCTCTATTCCTGCTGCTGCTCTCTGCAGCTCTGGGACTTGCCTTTGCCAGCCTGCAAGGGATCTTTTCTCAGGCTAAACTGAAGAATGCCGCAGCCTACTCCTGGCTACACTTGGGCTTGAGCTAATGCTTGTGAGCCTGGGTTCTGAAACAGAGTCACAAAGGGAAAAAAAATGACACGAAGAAACATCACATGAATTAACATCAAATCAAGAAAATTAATAAATTAACAACAAAATAAAATAAAATTCATTGTGTTATGTGTCCTTGAAATTGATTTTGGAACTGAAAACCCTCTGTCCTTTCAGGCAAACAGTCTCTTAGATATTGGACTGGCGGACAGGAGAGAAGAGAAGAGGAGAGGAGAAGAGAGGAGAGGAGAGGAGAGGAGAGGAGAGGAGAGGATAGCAGTTCTGCTCTGTCAGGCCTGCAGTTCTGCGTGACAAGCCCTGAGTGAGCCCTGAGGCCTCCATACATGATACTACAGGCAGTATTGCTGCTGGAAGTAAGGCTGCACTGGCAACAAATCCACACTGTCTTTTTGCAAAAGAGGGACTCTATTAGGTTGCTTACTCCCCTATTTTGTAGCTACAGGGACTGATTTGGAGCCAGCACCCCAAAGGCTTCCTCCAAAGGGCTGCACATATGCGGCTGTGTCACCCCCATGTCACAATGCCAGCACCCGGCAACGCAGTGGTCACCAGGCCCCACGCAGGATCCAGAGGAGCAGCCTCCCGTGTTCACTGCCAGAGCCGGCCCGGGGGCAGCCCCAGCACATCTGACAGGAAGCACTTGAGGAGCTGCTGGAATCACAGGCCAGGGCCTGAGGGAAGAAAACCTTGCATGAGGCTGCTGGAGGTTCTCCGCTGCAAGACAATCTGCTGGCAGGGCCACCTTCCAAGCTCGGCTCATGGATGCAAATCCTTTTCAACTGGATAGCAGTGGCAAGACCAAGGCAATTCCTTCTTGAGGAGCACTGCACAGCTCACCATCCTCATCTCCTACAGAGCAACGCTCAGGAGCCCTAAGAGATAGGATGTCGAGGCCTTGCAAGGGCTTGCAAGGGCTTGCAGTGCTTTGGAACACCCACGGGTGTCCTACACAGGGACAGCAAGGATTCTTGCCCACAAGGTCTATCAGCTCAGAGGCACTTGGGCACTCTGGCAAGTCCGCGACATAGCTCCAGCTCAAGGGAGGATAGGGCTTGGGCAGCTCCTGGCAAGCATGAGAAGCCTGTGGGACAAGGAGCCAGGTCTGGCTCACATGCTCAGGGAACAGCCCATGGCCAGCACTGGGCTCAGCAAGGAACTTTTTCCCCCGGGGCACATTGGCACTGGTCCCCGGCGGTTTTTTGCCTTCCTCTGCACTTCTCAGCACCGCCCCTTGCCACCATTTCTTTGGGCCATTTGGCCTGGGAGCCGGCTGCTCATGCTCCACCATGCTGGCAGCCGCAGCTGCCACTTCTCAGCTCTCCCTGCAGCTAACACAAGCGCCTGGCAGGGACCAGAGCGCTTCTCATGCATCCCTGCCCAAGAAGCACAGCAGCCAAACAAGTTGTGGAAGGCAAAAAGTCTGCTCGTCATCCCTACATGTCACGCTTTGGAAGAGATGCCACGGTACCACTCACCTCTTCTTCCTCTTCTTCCTCTTCTTCTTCTTCTTCTTCTTCTTCTTCTTCTTCTTCTTCCTCCTCTTTTGTGCATGGTCAGTCCCACAACTCCTTGTCAAGGTTCTCCCTCTGCAGGAACCGCGGACAGCTTGGCCTCTATTCCTGCTGCTGCTCTCTGCAGCTCTGGGACTTGCCTTTGCCAGCCTGAAAGGGATCTTTCCTCAGGCTAAACTGAAGAATGCCTCAGCCTACTCCTGGCTACACTTGGGCTTGAGCTAATGCTTGTGAGCCTGGGTTCTGAAACAGAGTCACAAAGGGAAAAAAAATGACACGAAGAAACATAACATGAATTAACATCAAATCAAGAAAATTAATAAATTAACAACAAAATAGAATAAAATTCATTGTGTTATGTGTCCTTGAAATTGATTTTGGAACTGAAAACCCTCTGTCCTTTCAGGCAAACAGTCTCTTAGATATTGGACTGGCGGACAGGAGAGAAGAGAAGAGGAGAGGAGAGGAGAGGAGAGGAGAGGAGAGGAGAGGAGAGGAGAGGAGAGCAGTTCTGCTCTGTCAGGCCTGCAGTTCTGCGTGACAAGCCCTGAGTGAGCCCTGAGGCCTCCATACATGATACTACAGGCAGTATTGCTGCTGGAAGTAAGGCTGCACTGGCAACAAATCCACACTGTCTTTTTGCAAAAGAGGGACTCTATTAGGTTGCTTACTCCCCTATTTTGTAGCTACAGGGACTGATTTGGAGCCAGCACCCCAAAGGCTTCCTCCAAAGGGCTGCACATATGCGGCTGTGTCACCCCCATGTCACAATGCCAGCACCCGGCAACGCAGTGGTCACCAGGCCCCACGCAGGATCCAGAGGAGCAGCCTCCCGTGTTCACTGCCAGAGCTGGCCCGGGGGCAGCCCCAGCACATCTGACAGGAAGCACTTGAGGAGCTGCTGGAATCACAGGCCAGGGCCTGAGGGAAGAAAACCTTGCATGAGGCTGCTGGAGGTTCTCCGCTGCAAGACAATCTGCTGGCAGGGCCACCTTCCAAGCTCGGCTCATGGATGCAAATCCTTTTCAACTGGATAGCAGTGGCCAAGACCAAGGCAATTCCTTCTTGAGGAGCACTGCACAGCTCACCATCCTCATCTCCTACAGAGCAACGCTCAGGAGCCGCAAGATATAGGATGTCGAGGCCTTGCAAGGGCTTGCAAGGGCTTGCAGTGCTTTGGAACACCCACTGGTGTCCTACACAGGGACAGCAAGGATTCTTGCCCACAAGGTCTATCAGCTCAGAGGCAGTTGGGCACTCTGGCAAGTCGGCGACATAGCTCCAGCTCAAGGGAGGATAGGGCTTGGGCAGCTCCTGGGAAGCATGAGCAGCCTGTGGGACAAGGAGCCAGGTCTGGCTCACATGCTCAGGGAACAGCCCATGGCCAGCACTGGGCTCAGCAAGGAACTTTTTCCCCCGGGGCACATTGGCACTGGTCCCCGGCGGTTTTTTGCCTTCCTCTGCACTTCTCAGCACGGCCCCTTGCCACCATTTCTTTGGGCCATTTGGCCTGGGAGCCGGCTGCTCATGCTCCACCATGCTGGCAGCCGCAGCTGCCACTTCTCAGCTCTCCCTGCAGCTAACACAAGCGCCTGGCAGGGACCAGAGCGCTTCTCATGCATCCCTGCCCAAGAAGCACAGCAGCCAAACAAGTTGTGGAAGGCAAAAAGTCTGCTCGTCATCCCTACATGTCACGCTTTGGAAGAGATGCCACGGTACCACTCACCTCTTCTTCCTCTTCTTCCTCTTCTTCTTCTTCTTCTTCTTCTTCTTCTTCTTCTTCTTCTTCCTCCTCTTTTGTGCATGGCCAGTCCCACAACTCCTTGTCAAGGTTCTCCCTCTGCAGGAACCGCGGACAGCTTGGCCTCTATTCCTGCTGCTGCTCTCTGCAGCTCTGGGACTTGCCTTTGCCAGCCTGCAAGGGATCTTTTCTCAGGCTAAACTGAAGAATGCCTCAGCCTACTCCTGGCTACACTTGGGCTTGAGCTAATGCTTGTGAGCCTGGGTTCTGAAACAGAGTCACAAAGGGAAAAAAAATGACACGAAGAAACATAACATGAATTAACATCAAATCAAGAAAATTAATAAATTAACAACAAAATAGAATAAAATTCATTGTGTTATGTGTCCTTGAAATTGATTTTGGAACTGAAAACCCTCTGTCCTTTCAGGCAAACAGTCTCTTAGATATTGGACTGGCGGACAGGAGAGAAGAGAAGAGGAGAGGAGAGGAGAGGAGAGGAGAGGAGAGGAGAGGAGAGGAGAGGAGAGGAGAGCAGTTCTGCTCTGTCAGGCCTGCAGTTCTGCGTGACAAGCCCTGAGTAAGCCCTGAGGCCTCCATACATGATACTACAGGCAGTATTGCTGCTGGAAGTAAGGCTGCACTGGCAACAAATCCACACTGTCTTTTTGCAAAAGAGGGACTCTATTAGGTTGCTTACTCCCCTATTTTGTAGCTACAGGGACTGATTTGGAGCCAGCACCCCAAAGGCTTCCTCCAAAGGGCTGCACATATGCGGCTGTGTCACCCCCATGTCACAATGCCAGCACCCAGCAACGCAGTGGTCACCAGGCCCCACGCAGGATCCAGAGGAGCAGCCTCCCGTGTTCACTGCCAGAGCCGGCCCGGGGGCAGCCCCAGCACATCTGACAGGAAGCACTTGAGGAGCTGCTGGAATCACAGGCCAGGGCCTGAGGGAAGAAAACCTTGCATGAGGCTGCTGGAGGTTCTCCGCTGCAAGACAATCTGCTGGCAGGGCCACCTTC
This sequence comes from Caloenas nicobarica, assembly GCF_036013445.1. NCBI lineage: Eukaryota > Metazoa > Chordata > Aves > Columbiformes > Columbidae > Caloenas > Caloenas nicobarica. The sequence continues at coordinate 189,881 of NC_088250.1, forward strand.
CAAGCTCGGCTCATGGATGCAAATCCTTTTCAACTGGATAGCAGTGGCAAGACCAAGGCAATTCCTTCTTGAGGAGCACTGCACAGCTCACCATCCTCATCTCCTACAGAGCAACGCTCAGGAGCCGTAAGAGATAGGATGTCGAGGCCTTGCAAGGGCTTGCAAGGGCTTGCAGTGCTTTGGAACACCCACGGGTGTCCTACACAGGGACAGCAAGGATTCTTGCCCACAAGGTCTATCAGCTCAGAGGCACTTGGGCACTCTGGCAAGTCCGCGACCTAGCTCCAGCTCAAGGGAGGATAGGGCTTGGGCAGCTCCTGGGAAGCATGAGCAGCCTGTGGGACAAGGAGCCAGGTCTGGCTCACATGCTCAGGGAACAGCCCATGGCCAGCACTGGGCTCAGCAAGGAACTTTTTCCCCCGGGGCACATTGGCACTGGTCCCCGGCGGTTTTTTGCCTTCCTCTGCACTTCTCAGCACCGCCCCTTGCCACCATTTCTTTGGGCCATTTGGCCTGGGAGCCGGCTGCTCATGCTCCACCATGCTGGCAGCCGCAGCTGCCACTTCTCAGCTCTCCCTGCAGGTAACACAAGCGCCTGGCAGGGACCAGAGCGCTTCTCATGCATCCCTGCCCAAGAAGCACAGCAGCCAAACAAGTTGTGGAAGGCAAAAAGTCTGCTCGTCATCCCTACATGTCACGCTTTGGAAGAGATGCCACGGTACCACTCACCTCTTCTTCCTCTTCTTCCTCTTCTTCTTCTTCTTCTTCTTCTTCTTCTTCTTCCTCCTCTTTTGTGCATGGTCAGTCCCACAACTCCTTGTCAAGGTTCTCCCTCTGCAGGAACCGCGGACAGCTTGGCCTCTATTCCTGCTGCTGCTCTCTGCAGCTCTGGGACTTGCCTTTGCCAGCCTGCAAGGGATCTTTTCTCAGGCTAAACTGAAGAATGCCTCAGCCTACTCCTGGCTACACTTGGGCTTGAGCTAATGCTTGTGAGCCTGGGTTCTGAAACAGAGTCACAAAGGGAAAAAAAATGACACGAAGAAACATAACATGAATTAACATCAAATCAAGAAAATTAATAAATTAACAACAAAATAAAATAAAATTCATTGTGTTATGTGTCCTTGAAATTGATTTTGGAACTGAAAACCCTCTGTCCTTTCAGGCAAACAGTCTCTTAGAGGAGAGGAGAGGCAGACAGGAGAGGAGAGGAGAGGAGAGGAGAGGAGAGGAGAGGAGAGGAGAGGAGAGGAGAGGAGAGGAGAGGAGAGGAGAGGAGAGGAGAGCAGTTCTGCTCTGTCAGGCCTGCAGTTCTGCGTGACAAGCCCTGAGTGAGCCCTGAGGCCTCCATACATGATACTACAGGCAGTATTGCTGCTGGAAGTAAGGCTGCACTGGCAACAAATCCACACTGTCTTTTTGCAAAAGAGGGACTCTATTAGGTTGCCTACTCCCCTATTTTGTAGCTACAGGGACTGATTTGGAGCCAGCACCCCAAAGGCTTCCTCCAAAGGGCTGCACATATGCGGCTGTGTCACCCCCATGTCACAATGCCAGCACCCGGCAACGCAGTGGTCACCAGGCCCCACGCAGGATCCAGAGGAGCAGCCTCCCGTGTCCACTGCCAGAGCTGGCCCGGGGGCAGCCCCAGCACATCTGACAGGAAGCACTTGAGGAGCTGCTGGAATCACAGGCCAGGGCCTGAGAGAAGAAAACCTTGCATGAGGCTGCTGGAGGTTCTCCGCTGCAAGACAATCTGCTGGCAGGGCCACCTTCCAAGCTCGGCTCATGGATGCAAATCCTTTTCAACTGGATAGCAGTGGCAAGACCAAGGCAATTCCTTCTTGAGGAGCACTGCACAGCTCACCATCCTCATCTCCTACAGAGCAACGCTCAGGAGCCGTAAGAGATAGGATGTCAAGGCCTTGCAAGGGCTTGCAAGGGCTTGCAGTGCTTTGGAACACCCACTGGTGTCCTACACAGGGACAGCAAGGATTCTTGCCCACAAGGTCTATCAGCTCAGAGGCACTTGGGCACTCTGGCAAGTCCGCGACATAGCTCCAGCTCAAGGGAGGATAGGGCTTGGGCAGCTCCTGGGAAGCATGAGCAGCCTGTGGGACAAGGAGCCAGGTCTGGCTCACATGCTCAGGGAACAGCCCATGGCCAGCACTGGGCTCAGCAAGGAACTTTTTCCCCCGGGGCACATTGGCACTGGTCCCCGGCGGTTTTTTGCCTTCCTCTGCACTTCTCAGCACCGCCCCTTGCCACCATTTCTTTGGGCCATTTGGCCTGGGAGCCGGCTGCTCATGCTCCACCATGCTGGCAGCCGCAGCTGCCACTTCTCAGCTCTCCCTGCAGCTAACACAAGCGCCTGGCAGGGACCAGAGCGCTTCTCATGCATCCCTGCCCAAGAAGCACAGCAGCCAAACAAGTTGTGGAAGGCAAAAAGTCTGCTCGTCATCCCTACATGTCACGCTTTGGAAGAGATGCCACGGTACCACTCACCTCTTCTTCCTCTTCTTCCTCTTCTTCTTCTTCTTCTTCTTCTTCTTCTTCTTCTTCTTCTTCTTCTTCCTCCTCTTTTGTGCATGGTCAGTCCCACAACTCCTTGTCAAGGTTCTCCCTCTGCAGGAACCGCGGACAGCTTGGCCTCTATTCCTGCTGCTGCTCTCTGCAGCTCTGGGACTTGCCTTTGCCAGCCTGCAAGGGATCTTTTCTCAGGCTAAACTGAAGAATGCCTCAGCCTACTCCTGGCTACACTTGGGCTTGAGCTAATGCTTGTGAGCCTGGGTTCTGAAACAGAGTCACAAAGGGAAAAAAAATGACACGAAGAAACATAACATGAATTAACATCAAATCAAGAAAATTAATAAATTAACAACAAAATAAAATAAAATTCATTGTGTTATGTGTCCTTGAAATTGATTTTGGAACTGAAAACCCTCTGTCCTTTCAGGCAAACAGTCTCTTAGATATTGGACTGGCGGACAGGAGAGAAGAGAAAAGGAGAGGAGAGGAGAGGAGAGGAGAGGAGAGGAGAGGAGAGGAGAGGAGAGGAGAGGAGAGGAGAGCAGTTCTGCTCTGTCAGGCCTGCAGTTCTGCGTGACAAGCCCTGAGTGAGCCCTGAGGCCTCCATACCTGATACTACAGGCAGTATTGCTGCTGGAAGTAAGGCTGCACTGGCAACAAATCCACACTGTCTTTTTGCAAAAGAGGGACTCTATTAGGTTGCTTACTCCCCTATTTTGTAGCTACAGGGACTGATTTGGAGCCAGCACCCCAAAGGCTTCCTCCAAAGGGCTGCACATATGCGGCTGTGTCACCCCCATGTCACAATGCCAGCACCCGGCAATGCAGTGGTCACCAGGCCCCACGCAGGATCCAGAGGAGCAGCCTCCCGTGTTCACTGCCAGAGCCGGCCCGGGGGCAGCCCCAGCACATCTGACAGGAAGCACTTGAGGAGCTGCTGGAATCACAGGCCAGGGGCTGAGGGAAGAAAACCTTGCATGAGGCTGCTGGGCTGAGGGAAGAAAACCTTGCATGAGGCTGCTGGAGGTTCTCCGCTGCAAGACAATCTGCTGGCAGGGCCACCTTCCAAGCTCGGCTCATGGATGCAAATCCTTTTCAACTGGATAGCAGTGGCAAGACCAAGGCAATTCCTTCTTGAGGAGCACTGCACAGCTCACCATCCTCATCTCCTACAGAGCAACGCTCAGGAGCCGTAAGAGATAGGATGTCGAGGCCTTGCAAGGGCTTGCAAGGGCTTGCAGTGCTTTGGAACACCCACTGGTGTCCTACACAGGGACAGCAAGGATTCTTGCCCACAAGGTCTATCAGCTCAGAGGCACTTGGGCACTCTGGCAAGTCCGCGACATAGCTCCAGCTCAAGGGAGGATAGGGCTTGGGCAGCTCCTGGGAAGCATGAGCAGCCTGTGGGACAAGGAGCCAGGTCTGGCTCACATGCTCAGGGAACAGCCCATGGCCAGCACTGGGCTCAGCAAGGAACTTTTTCCCCCGGGGCACATTGGCACTGGTCCCCGGCGGTTTTTTGCCTTCCTCTGCACTTCTCAGCACCGCCCCTTGCCACCATTTCTTTGGGCCATTTGGCCTGGGAGCCGGCTGCTCATGCTCCACCATGCTGGCAGCCGCAGCTGCCACTTCTCAGCTCTCCCTGCAGCTAACACAAGCGCCTGGCAGGGACCAGAGCGCTTCTCATGCATCCCTGCCCAAGAAGCACAGCAGCCAAACAAGTTGTGGAAGGCAAAAAGTCTGCTCGTCATCCCTACATGTCACGCTTTGGAAGAGATGCCACGGTACCACTCACCTCTTCTTCCTCTTCTTCCTCTTCTTCTTCTTCTTCTTCTTCTTCTTCTTCTTCTTCCTCCTCTTTTGTGCATGGTCAGTCCCACAACTCCTTGTCAAGGTTCTCCCTCTGCAGGAACCGCGGACAGCTTGGCCTCTATTCCTGCTGCTGCTCTCTGCAGCTCTGGGACTTGCCTTTGCCAGCCTGCAAGGGATCTTTTCTCAGGCTAAACTGAAGAATGCCTCAGCCTACTCCTGGCTACACTTGGGCTTGAGCTAATGCTTGTGAGCCTGGGTTCTGAAACAGAGTCACAAAGGGAAAAAAAATGACACGAAGAAACATCACATGAATTAACATCAAATCAAGAAAATTAATAAATTAACAACAAAATAAAATAAAATTCATTGTGTTATGTGTCCTTGAAATTGATTTTGGAACTGAAAACCCTCTGTCCTTTCAGGCAAACAGTCTCTTAGATATTGGACTGGCGGACAGGAGAGAAGAGAAGGGAAGAGGAGAGGAGAGGAGAGGAGAGGAGAGGAGAGGAGAGGAGAGGAGAGGAGAGGAGAGGAGAGGAGAGGAGAGGAGAGGAGAGGAGAGCAGTTCTGCTCTGTCAGGCCTGCAGTTCTGCGTGACAAGCCCTGAGTGAGCCCTGAGGCCTCCATACATGATACTACAGGCAGTATTGCTGCTGGAAGTAAGGCTGCACTGGCAACAAATCCACACTGTCTTTTTGCAAAAGAGGGACTCTATTAGGTTGCTTACTCCCCTATTTTGTAGCTACAGGGACTGATTTGGAGCCAGCACCCCAAAGGCTTCCTCCAAAGGGCTGCACATATGCGGCTGTGTCACCCCCATGTCACAATGCCAGCACCCAGCAACGCAGTGGTCACCAGGCCCCACGCAGGATCCAGAGGAGCAGCCTCCCGTGTTCACTGCCAGAGCTGGCCCGGGGGCAGCCCCAGCACATCTGACAGGAAGCACTTGAGGAGCTGCTGGAATCACAGGCCAGGGCCTGAGGGAAGAAAACCTTGCATGAGGCTGCTGGAGGTTCTCCGCTGCAAGACAATCTGCTGGCAGGGCCACCTTCCAAGCTCGGCTCATGGATGCAAATCCTTTTCAACTGGATAGCAGTGGCAAGACCAAGGCAATTCCTTCTTGAGGAGCACTGCACAGCTCACCATCCTCATCTCCTACAGAGCAACGCTCAGGAGCCGTAAGAGATAGGATGTCGAGGCCTTGCAAGGGCTTGCAAGGGCTTGCAGTGCTTTGGAACACCCACGGGTGTCCTACACAGGGACAGCAAGGATTCTTGCCCACAAGGTCTATCAGCTCAGAGGCAGTTGGGCACTCTGGCAAGTCCGCGACATAGCTCCAGCTCAAGGGAGGATAGGGCTTGGGCAGCTCCTGGGAAGCATGAGCAGCCTGTGGGACAAGGAGCCAGGTCTGGCTCACATGCTCAGGGAACAGCCCATGGCCAGCACTGGGCTCAGCAAGGAACTTTTTCCCCCGGGGCACATTGGCACTGGTCCCCGGCGGTTTTTTGCCTTCCTCTGCACTTCTCAGCACCGCCCCTTGCCACCATTTCTTTGGGCCATTTGGCCTGGGAGCCGGCTGCTCATGCTCCACCATGCTGGCAGCCGCAGCTGCCACTTCTCAGCTCTCCCTGCAGCTAACACAAGCGCCTGGCAGGGACCAGAGCGCTTCTCATGCATCCCTGCCCAAGAAGCACAGCAGCCAAACAAGTTGTGGAAGGCAAAAAGTCTGCTCGTCATCCCTACATGTCACGCTTTGGAAGAGATGCCACGGTACCACTCACCTCTTCTTCCTCTTCTTCCTCTTCTTCTTCTTCTTCTTCTTCTTCTTCTTCTTCTTCCTCCTCTTTTGTGCATGGTCAGTCCCACAACTCCTTGTCAAGGTTCTCCCTCTGCAGGAACCGCGGACAGCTTGGCCTCTATTCCTGCTGCTGCTCTCTGCAGCTCTGGGACTTGCCTTTGCCAGCCTGCAAGGGATCTTTTCTCAGGCTAAACTGAAGAATGCCTCAGCCTACTCCTGGCTACACTTGGGCTTGAGCTAATGCTTGTGAGCCTGGGTTCTGAAACAGAGTCACAAAGGGAAAAAAAATGACACGAAGAAACATCACATGAATTAACATCAAATCAAGAAAATTAATAAATTAACAACAAAATAAAATAAAATTCATTGTGTTATGTGTCCTTGAAATTGATTTTGGAACTGAAAACCCTCTGTCCTTTCAGGCAAACAGTCTCTTAGATATTGGATTGGCGGACAGGAGAGAAGAGAAGAGGAGAGGAGAGGAGAGGAGAGGAGAGGAGAGGAGAGGAGAGGAGAGGAGAGGAGAGGAGAGCAGTTCTGCTCTGTCAGGCCTGCAGTTCTGCGTGACAAGCCCTGAGTGAGCCCTGAGGCCTCCATACATGATACTACAGGCAGTATTGCTGCTGGAAGTAAGGCTGCACTGGCAACAAATCCACACTGTCTTTTTGCAAAAGAGGGACTCTATTAGGTTGCTTACTCCCCTATTTTGTAGCTACAGGGACTGATTTGGAGCCAGCACCCCAAAGGCTTCCTCCAAAGGGCTGCACATATGCGGCTGTGTCACCCCCATGTCACAATGCCAGCACCCAGCAACGCAGTGGTCACCAGGCCCCACGCAGGATCCAGAGGAGCAGCCTCCCGTGTTCACTGCCAGAGCTGGCCCGGGGGCAGCCCCAGCACATCTGACAGGAAGCACTTGAGGAGCTGCTGGAATCACAGGCCAGGGCCTGAGGGAAGAAAACCTTGCATGAGGCTGCTGGAGGTTCTCCGCTGCAAGACAATCTGCTGGCAGGGCCACCTTCCAAGCTCGGCTCATGGATGCAAATCCTTTTCAACTGGATAGCAGTGGCAAGACCAAGGCAATTCCTTCTTGAGGAGCACTGCACAGCTCACCATCCTCATCTCCTACAGAGCAACGCTCAGGAGCCGTAAGAGATAGGATGTCGAGGCCTTGCAAGGGCTTGCAAGGGCTTGCAGTGCTTTGGAACACCCACGGGTGTCCTACACAGGGACAGCAAGGATTCTTGCCCACAAGGTCTATCAGCTCAGAGGCAGTTGGGCACTCTGGCAAGTCCGCGACATAGCTCCAGCTCAAGGGAGGATAGGGCTTGGGCAGCTCCTGGGAAGCATGAGCAGCCTGTGGGACAAGGAGCCAGGTCTGGCTCACATGCTCAGGGAACAGCCCATGGCCAGCACTGGGCTCAGCAAGGAACTTTTTCCCCCGGGGCACATTGGCACTGGTCCCCGGCGGTTTTTTGCCTTCCTCTGCACTTCTCAGCACCGCCCCTTGCCACCATTTCTTTGGGCCATTTGGCCTGGGAGCCGGCTGCTCATGCTCCACCATGCTGGCAGCCGCAGCTGCCACTTCTCAGCTCTCCCTGCAGCTAACACAAGCGCCTGGCAGGGACCAGAGCGCTTCTCATGCATCCCTGCCCAAGAAGCACAGCAGCCAAACAAGTTGTGGAAGGCAAAAAGTCTGCTCGTCATCCCTACATGTCACGCTTTGGAAGAGATGCCACGGTACCACTCACCTCTTCTTCCTCTTCTTCCTCTTCTTCTTCTTCTTCTTCTTCTTCTTCTTCTTCTTCTTCTTCCTCTTTTGTGCATGGTCAGTCCCACAACTCCTTGTCAAGGTTCTCCCTCTGCAGGAACCGCGGACAGCTTGGCCTCTATTCCTGCTGCTGCTCTCTGCAGCTCTGGGACTTGCCTTTGCCAGCCTGCAAGGGATCTTTTCTCAGGCTAAACTGAAGAATGCCTCAGCCTACTCCTGGCTACACTTGGGCTTGAGCTAATGCTTGTGAGCCTGGGTTCTGAAACAGAGTCACAAAGGGAAAAAAAATGACACGAAGAAACATCACATGAATTAACATCAAATCAAGAAAATTAATAAATTAACAACAAAATAAAATAAAATTCATTGTGTTATGTGTCCTTGAAATTGATTTTGGAACTGAAAACCCTCTGTCCTTTCAGGCAAACAGTCTCTTAGATATTGGATTGGCGGACAGGAGAGAAGAGAAGAGGAGAGGAGAGGAGAGGAGAGGAGAGGAGAGGAGAGGAGAGGAGAGGAGAGGAGAGCAGTTCTGCTCTGTCAGGCCTGCAGTTCTGCGTGACAAGCCCTGAGTGAGCCCTGAGGCCTCCATACATGATACTACAGGCAGTATTGCTGCTGGAAGTAAGGCTGCACTGGCAACAAATCCACACTGTCTTTTTGCAAAAGAGGGACTCTATTAGGTTGCTTACTCCCCTATTTTGTAGCTACAGGGACTGATTTGGAGCCAGCACCCCAAAGGCTTCCTCCAAAGGGCTGCACATATGCGGCTGTGTCACCCCCATGTCACAATGCCAGCACCCGGCAACGCAGTGGTCACCAGGCCCCACGCAGGATCCAGAGGAGCAGCCTCCCGTGTTCACTGCCAGAGCCGGCCCGGGGGCAGCCCCAGCACATCTGACAGGAAGCACTTGAGGAGCTGCTGGAATCACAGGCCAGGGCCTGAGGGAAGAAAACCTTGCATGAGGCTGCTGGAGGTTCTCCGCTGCAAGACAATCTGCTGGCAGGGCCACCTTCCAAGCTCGGCTCATGGATGCAAATCCTTTTCAACTGGATAGCAGTGGCAAGACCAAGGCAATTCCTTCTTGAGGAGCACTGCACAGCTCACCATCCTCATCTCCTACAGAGCAACGCTCAGGAGCCGTAAGAGATAGGATGTCGAGGCCTTGCAAGGGCTTGCAAGGGCTTGCAGTGCTTTGGAACACCCACGGGTGTCCTACACAGGGACAGCAAGGATTCTTGCCCACAAGGTCTATCAGCTCAGAGGCAGTTGGGCACTCTGGCAAGTCGGCGACATAGCTCCAGCTCAAGGGAGGATAGGGCTTGGGCAGCTCCTGGGAAGCATGAGCAGCCTGTGGGACAAGGAGCCAGGTCTGGCTCACATGCTCAGGGAACAGCCCATGGCCAGCACTGGGCTCAGCAAGGAACTTTTTCCCCCGGGGCACATTGGCACTGGTCCCCGGCGGTTTTTTGCCTTCCTCTGCACTTCTCAGCACCGCCCCTTGCCACCATTTCTTTGGGCCATTTGGCCTGGGAGCCGGCTGCTCATGCTCCACCATGCTGGCAGCCGCAGCTGCCACTTCTCAGCTCTCCCTGCAGCTAACACAAGCGCCTGGCAGGGACCAGAGCGCTTCTCATGCATCCCTGCCCAAGAAGCACAGCAGCCAAACAAGTTGTGGAAGGCAAAAAGTCTGCTCGTCATCCCTACATGTCACGCTTTGGAAGAGATGCCACGGTACCACTCACCTCTTCTTCCTCTTCTTCCTCTTCTTCTTCTTCTTCTTCTTCTTCTTCTTCTTCCTCCTCTTTTGTGCATGGTCAGTCCCACAACTCCTTGTCAAGGTTCTCCCTCTGCAGGAACCGCGGACAGCTTGGCCTCTATTCCTGCTGCTGCTCTCTGCAGCTCTGGGACTTGCCTTTGCCAGCCTGCAAGGGATCTTTTCTCAGGCTAAACTGAAGAATGCCTCAGCCTACTCCTGGCTACACTTGGGCTTGAGCTAATGCTTGTGAGCCTGGGTTCTGAAACAGAGTCACAAAGGGAAAAAAAATGACACGAAGAAACATCACATGAATTAACATCAAATCAAGAAAATTAATAAATTAACAACAAAATAAAATAAAATTCATTGTGTTATGTGTCCTTGAAATTGATTTTGGAACTGAAAACCCTCTGTCCTTTCAGGCAAACAGTCTCTTAGATATTGGACTGGCGGACAGGAGAGAAGAGAAGAGGAGAGGAGAGGAGAGGAGAGGAGAGGAGAGGAGAGGAGAGGAGAGGAGAGGAGAGGAGAGGAGAGGAGAGGAGAGGAGAGGAGAGCAGTTCTGCTCTGTCAGGCCTGCAGTTCTGCGTGACAAGCCCTGAGTGAGCCCTGAGGCCTCCATACATGATACTACAGGCAGTATTGCTGCTGGAAGTAAGGCTGCACTGGCAACAAATCCACACTGTCTTTTTGCAAAAGAGGGACTCTATTAGGTTGCTTACTCCCCTATTTTGTAGCTACAGGGACTGATTTGGAGCCAGCACCCCAAAGGCTTCCTCCAAAGGGCTGCACATATGCGGCTGTGTCACCCCCATGTCACAATGCCAGCACCCGGCAACGCAGTGGTCACCAGGCCCCACGCAGGATCCAGAGGAGCAGCCTCCCGTGTTCACTGCCAGAGCCGGCCCGGGGGCAGCCCCAGCACATCTGACAGGAAGCACTTGAGGAGCTGCTGGAATCACAGGCCAGGGGCTGAGGGAAGAAAACCTTGCATGAGGCTGCTGGAGGTTCTCCGCTGCAAGACAATCTGCTGGCAGGGCCACCTTCCAAGCTCGGCTCATGGATGCAAATCCTTTTCAACTGGATAGCAGTGGCAAGACCAAGGCAATTCCTTCTTGAGGAGCACTGCAGAGCTCACCATCCTCATCTCCTACAGAGCAACGCTCAGGAGCCGTAAGAGATAGGATGTCGAGGCCTTGCAAGGGCTTGCAAGGGCTTGCAGTGCTTTGGAACACCCACGGGTGTCCTACACAGGGACAGCAAGGATTCTTGCCCACAAGGTCTATCAGCTCAGAGGCAGTTGGGCACTCTGGCAAGTCGGCGACATAGCTCCAGCTCAAGGGAGGATAGGGCTTGGGCAGCTCCTGGGAAGCATGAGCAGCCTGTGGGACAAGGAGCCAGGTCTGGCTCACATGCTCAGGGAACAGCCCATGGCCAGCACTGGGCTCAGCAAGGAACTTTTTCCCCCGGGGCACATTGGCACTGGTCCCCGGCGGTTTTTTGCCTTCCTCTGCACTTCTCAGCACCGCCCCTTGCCACCATTTCTTTGGGCCATTTGGCCTGGGAGCCGGCTGCTCATGCTCCACCATGCTGGCAGCCGCAGCTGCCACTTCTCAGCTCTCCCTGCAGCTAACACAAGCGCCTGGCAGGGACCAGAGCGCTTCTCATGCATCCCTGCCCAAGAAGCACAGCAGCCAAACAAGTTGTGGAAGGCAAAAACTCTGCTCGTCATCCCTACATGTCACGCTTTGGAAGAGATGCCACGGTACCACTCACCTCTTCTTCCTCTTCTTCCTCTTCTTCTTCTTCTTCTTCTTCTTCTTCTTCTTCTTCTTCTTCCTCCGCTTTTGTGCATGGTCAGTCCCACAACTCCTTGTCAAGGTTCTCCCTCTGCAGGAACCGCGGACAGCTTGGCCTCTATTCCTGCTGCTGCTCTCTGCAGCTCTGGGACTTGCCTTTGCCAGCCTGCAAGGGATCTTTTCTCAGGCTAAACTGAAGAATGCCTCAGCCTACTCCTGGCTACACTTGGGCTTGAGCTAATGCTTGTGAGCCTGGGTTCTGAAACAGAGTCACAAAGGGAAAAAAAATGACACGAAGAAACATCACATGAATTAACATCAAATCAAGAAAATTAATAAATTAACAACAAAATAAAATAAAATTCATTGTGTTATGTGTCCTTGAAATTGATTTTGGAACTGAAAACCCTCTGTCCTTTCAGGCAAACAGTCTCTTAGATATTGGACTGGCGGACAGGAGAGAAGAGAAGAGGAGAGGAGAGGAGAGGAGAGGAGAGGAGAGGAGAGGAGAGGAGAGGAGAGCAGTTCTGCTCTGTCAGGCCTGCAGTTCTGCGTGACAAGCCCTGAGTGAGCCCTGAGGCCTCCATACATGATACTACAGGCAGTATTGCTGCTGGAAGTAAGGCTGCACTGGCAACAAATCCACACTGTCTTTTTGCAAAAGAGGGACTCTATTAGGTTGCCTACTCCCCTATTTTGTAGCTACAGGGACTGATTTGGAGCCAGCACCCCAAAGGCTTCCTCCAAAGGGCTGCACATATGCGGCTGTGTCACCCCCATGTCACAATGCCAGCACCCGGCAACGCAGTGGTCACCAGGCCCCACGCAGGATCCAGAGGAGCAGCCTCCCGTGTTCACTGCCAGAGCCGGCCCGGGGGCAGCCCCAGCACATCTGACAGGAAGCACTTGAGGAGCTGCTGGAATCACAGGCCAGGGCCTGAGGGAAGAAAACCTTGCATGAGGCTGCTGGAGGTTCTCCGCTGCAAGACAATCTGCTGGCAGGGCCACCTTCCAAGCTCGGCTCATGGATGCAAATCCTTTTCAACTGGATAGCAGTGGCAAGACCAAGGCAATTCCTTCTTGAGGAGCACTGCAGAGCTCACCATCCTCATCTCCTACAGAGCAACGCTCAGGAGCCGTAAGAGATAGGATGTCAAGGCCTTGCAAGGGCTTGCAAGGGCTTGCAGTGCTTTGGAACACCCACTGGTGTCCTACACAGGGACAGCAAGGATTCTTGCCCACAAGGTCTATCAGCTCAGAGGCAGTTGGGCACTCTGGCAAGTCCGCGACATAGCTCCAGCTCAAGGGAGGATAGGGCTTGGGCAGCTCCTGGGAAGCATGAGCAGCCTGTGGGACAAGGAGCCAGGTCTGGCTCACATGCTCAGGGAACAGCCCATGGCCAGCACTGGGCTCAGCAAGGAACTTTTTCCCCCGGGGCACATTGGCACTGGTCCCCGGCGGTTTTTTGCCTTCCTCTGCACTTCTCAGCACCGCCCCTTGCCACCATTTCTTTGGGCCATTTGGCCTGGGAGCCGGCTGCTCATGCTCCACCATGCTGGCAGCCGCAGCTGCCACTTCTCAGCTCTCCCTGCAGCTAACACAAGCGCCTGGCAGGGACCAGAGCGCTTCTCATGCATCCCTGCCCAAGAAGCACAGCAGCCAAACAAGTTGTGGAAGGCAAAAAGTCTGCTCGTCATCCCTACATGTCACGCTTTGGAAGAGATGCCACGGTACCACTCACCTCTTCTTCCTCTTCTTCCTCTTCTTCTTCTTCTTCTTCTTCTTCTTCTTCTTCTTCTTCTTCTTCTTCTTCTTCCTCCTCTTTTGTGCATGGTCAGTCCCACAACTCCTTGTCAAGGTTCTCCCTCTGCAGGAACCGCGGACAGCTTGGCCTCTATTCCTGCTGCTGCTCTCTGCAGCTCTGGGACTTGCCTTTGCCAGCCTGCAAGGGATCTTTTCTCAGGCTAAACTGAAGAATGCCTCAGCCTACTCCTGGCTACACTTGGGCTTGAGCTAATGCTTGTGAGCCTGGGTTCTGAAACAGAGTCACAAAGGGAAAAAAAATGACACGAAGAAACATCACATGAATTAACATCAAATCAAGAAAATTAATAAATTAACAACAAAATAAAATAAAATTCATTGTGTTATGTGTCCTTGAAATTGATTTTGGAACTGAAAACCCTCTGTCCTTTCAGGCAAACAGTCTCTTAGATATTGGACTGGCGGACAGGAGAGAAGAGAAGAGGAGAGGAGAGGAGAGGAGAGGAGAGGAGAGGAGAGGAGAGGAGAGGAGAGGAGAGGAGAGGAGAGGAGAGGAGAGCAGTTCTGCTCTGTCAGGCCTGCAGTTCTGCGTGACAAGCCCTGAGTGAGCCCTGAGGCCTCCATACCTGATACTACAGGCAGTATTGCTGCTGGAAGTAAGGCTGCACTGGCAACAAATCCACACTGTCTTTTTGCAAAAGAGGGACTCTATTAGGTTGCTTACTCCCCTATTTTGTAGCTACAGGGACTGATTTGGAACCAGCACCCCAAAGGCTTCCTCCAAAGGGCTGCACATATGCGGCTGTGTCACCCCCATGTCACAATGCCAGCACCCGGCAACGCAGTGGTCACCAGGCCCCACGCAGGATCCAGAGGAGCAGCCTCCCGTGTTCACTGCCAGAGCCGGCCCGGGGGCAGCCCCAGCACATCTGACAGGAAGCACTTGAGGAGCTGCTGGAATCACAGGCCAGGGCCTGAGGGAAGAAAACCTTGCATGAGGCTGCTGGAGGTTCTCCGCTGCAAGACAATCTGCTGGCAGGGCCACCTTCCAAGCTCGGCTCATGGATGCAAATCCTTTTCAACTGGATAGCAGTGGCAAGACCAAGGCAATTCCTTCTTGAGGAGCACTGCAGAGCTCACCATCCTCATCTCCTACAGAGCAACGCTCAGGAGCCGTAAGAGATAGGATGTCAAGGCCTTGCAAGGGCTTGCAAGGGCTTGCAGTGCTTTGGAACACCCACTGGTGTCCTACACAGGGACAGCAAGGATTCTTGCCCACAAGGTCTATCAGCTCAGAGGCAGTTGGGCACTCTGGCAAGTCCGCGACATAGCTCCAGCTCAAGGGAGGATAGGGCTTGGGCAGCTCCTGGGAAGCATGAGCAGCCTGTGGGACAAGGAGCCAGGTCTGGCTCACATGCTCAGGGAACAGCCCATGGCCAGCACTGGGCTCAGCAAGGAACTTTTTCCCCCGGGGCACATTGGCACTGGTCCCCGGCGGTTTTTTTCCTTCCTCTGCACTTCTCAGCACCGCCCCTTGCCACCATTTCTTTGGGCCATTTGGCCTGGGAGCCGGCTGCTCATGCTCCACCATGCTGGCAGCCGCAGCTGCCACTTCTCAGCTCTCCCTGCAGCTAACACAAGCGCCTGGCAGGGACCAGAGCGCTTCTCATGCATCCCTGCCCAAGAAGCACAGCAGCCAAACAAGTTGTGGAAGGCAAAAAGTCTGCTCGTCATCCCTACATGTCACGCTTTGGAAGAGATGCCACGGTACCACTCACCTCTTCTTCCTCTTCTTCCTCTTCTTCTTCTTCTTCTTCTTCTTCTTCTTCTTCTTCTTCTTCTTCTTCCTCCTCTTTTGTGCATGGTCAGTCCCACAACTCCTTGTCAAGGTTCTCCCTCTGCAGGAACCGCGGACAGCTTGGCCTCTATTCCTGCTGCTGCTCTCTGCAGCTCTGGGACTTGCCTTTGCCAGCCTGCAAGGGATCTTTTCTCAGGCTAAACTGAAGAATGCCTCAGCCTACTCCTGGCTACACTTGGGCTTGAGCTAATGCTTGTGAGCCTGGGTTCTGAAACAGAGTCACAAAGGGAAAAAAAATGACACGAAGAAACATCACATGAATTAACATCAAATCAAGAAAATTAATAAATTAACAACAAAATAAAATAAAATTCATTGTGTTATGTGTCCTTGAAATTGATTTTGGAACTGAAAACCCTCTGTCCTTTCAGGCAAACAGTCTCTTAGATATTGGACTGGCGGACAGGAGAGAAGAGAAGAGGAGAGGAGAGGAGAGGAGAGGAGAGGAGAGGAGAGGAGAGGAGAGGAGAGGAGAGGAGAGGAGAGGAGAGGAGAGCAGTTCTGCTCTGTCAGGCCTGCAGTTCTGCGTGACAAGCCCTGAGTGAGCCCTGAGGCCTCCATACCTGATACTACAGGCAGTATTGCTGCTGGAAGTAAGGCTGCACTGGCAACAAATCCACACTGTCTTTTTGCAAAAGAGGGACTCTATTAGGTTGCTTACTCCCCTATTTTGTAGCTACAGGGACTGATTTGGAGCCAGCACCCCAAAGGCTTCCTCCAAAGGGCTGCACATATGCGGCTGTGTCACCCCCATGTCACAATGCCAGCACCCGGCAACGCAGTGGTCACCAGGCCCCACGCAGGATCCAGAGGAGCAGCCTCCCGTGTTCACTGCCAGAGCCGGCCCGGGGGCAGCCCCAGCACATCTGACAGGAAGCACTTGAGGAGCTGCTGGAATCACAGGCCAGGGCCTGAGGGAAGAAAACCTTGCATGAGGCTGCTGGAGGTTCTCCGCTGCAAGACAATCTGCTGGCAGGGCCACCTTCCAAGCTCGGCTCATGGATGCAAATCCTTTTCAACTGGATAGCAGTGGCAAGACCAAGGCAATTCCTTCTTGAGGAGCACTGCACAGCTCACCATCCTCATCTCCTACAGAGCAACGCTCAGGAGCCGTAAGAGATAGGATGTCGAGGCCTTGCAAGGGCTTGCAAGGGCTTGCAGTGCTTTGGAACACCCACGGGTGTCCTACACAGGGACAGCAAGGATTCTTGCCCACAAGGTCTATCAGCTCAGAGGGAGTTGGGCACTCTGGCAAGTCCGCGACATAGCTCCAGCTCAAGGGAGGATAGGGCTTGGGCAGCTCCTGGGAAGCATGAGCAGCCTGTGGGACAAGGAGCCAGGTCTGGCTCACATGCTCAGGGAACAGCCCATGGCCAGCACTGGGCTCAGCAAGGAACTTTTTCCCCCGGGGCACATTGGCACTGGTCCCCGGCGGTTTTTTGCCTTCCTCTGCACTTCTCAGCACCGCCCCTTGCCACCATTTCTTTGGGCCATTTGGCCTGGGAGCCGGCTGCTCATGCTCCACCATGCTGGCAGCCGCAGCTGCCACTTCTCAGCTCTCCCTGCAGCTAACACAAGCGCCTGGCAGGGACCAGAGCGCTTCTCATGCATCCCTGCCCAAGAAGCACAGCAGCCAAACAAGTTGTGGAAGGCAAAAAGTCTGCTCGTCATCCCTACATGTCACGCTTTGGAAGAGATGCCACGGTACCACTCACCTCTTCTTCCTCTTCTTCCTCTTCTTCTTCTTCTTCTTCTTCTTCTTCTTCTTCCTCCTCTTTTGTGCATGGTCAGTCCCACAACTCCTTGTCAAGGTTCTCCCTCTGCAGGAACCGCGGACAGCTTGGCCTCTATTCCTGCTGCTGCTCTCTGCAGCTCTGGGACTTGCCTTTGCCAGCCTGCAAGGGATCTTTTCTCAGGCTAAACTGAAGAATGCCTCAGCCTACTCCTGGCTACACTTGGGCTTGAGCTAATGCTTGTGAGCCTGGGTTCTGAAACAGAGTCACAAAGGGAAAAAAAATGACACGAAGAAACATCACATGAATTAACATCAAATCAAGAAAATTAATAAATTAACAACAAAATAAAATAAAATTCATTGTGTTATGTGTCCTTGAAATTGATTTTGGAACTGAAAACCCTCTGTCCTTTCAGGCAAACAGTCTCTTAGATATTGGACTGGCGGACAGGAGAGAAGAGAAGAGGAGAGGAGAGGAGAGGAGAGGAGAGGAGAGGAGAGGAGAGGAGAGGAGAGGAGAGGAGAGGAGAGGAGAGGAGAGCAGTTCTGCTCTGTCAGGCCTGCAGTTCTGCGTGACAAGCCCTGAGTGAGCCCTGAGGCCTCCATACATGATACTACAGGCAGTATTGCTGCTGGAAGTAAGGCTGCACTGGCAACAAATCCACACTGTCTTTTTGCAAAAGAGGGACTCTATTAGGTTGCTTACTCCCCTATTTTGTAGCTACAGGGACTGATTTGGAGCCAGCACCCCAAAGGCTTCCTCCAAAGGGCTGCACATATGCGGCTGTGTCACCCCCATGTCACAATGCCAGCACCCGGCAATGCAGTGGTCACCAGGCCCCACGCAGGATCCAGAGGAGCAGCCTCCCGTGTTCACTGCCAGAGCCGGCCCGGGGGCAGCCCCAGCACATCTGACAGGAAGCACTTGAGGAGCTGCTGGAATCACAGGCCAGGGCCTGAGGGAAGAAAACCTTGCATGAGGCTGCTGGAGGTTCTCCGCTGCAAGACAATCTGCTGGCAGGGCCACCTTCCAAGCTCGGCTCATGGATGCAAATCCTTTTCAACTGGATAGCAGTGGCAAGACCAAGGCAATTCCTTCTTGACGAGCACTGCAGAGCTCACCATCCTCATCTCCTACAGAGCAACGCTCAGGAGCCGTAAGAGATAGGATGTCGAGGCCTTGCAAGGGCTTGCAAGGGCTTGCAGTGCTTTGGAACACCTACTGGTGTCCTACACAGGGACAGCAAGGATTCTTGCCCACAAGGTCTATCAGCTCAGAGGCACTTGGGCACTCTGGCAAGTCCGCGACATAGCTCCAGCTCAAGGGAGGATAGGGCTTGGGCAGCTCCTGGGAAGCATGAGCAGCCTGTGGGACAAGGAGCCAGGTCTGGCTCACATGCTCAGGGAACAGCCCATGGCCAGCACTGGGCTCAGCAAGGAACTTTTTCCCCCGGGGCACATTGGCACTGGTCCCCGGCGGTTTTTTGCCTTCCTCTGCACTTCTCAGCACCGCCCCTTGCCACCATTTCTTTGGGCCATTTGGCCTGGGAGCCGGCTGCTCATGCTCCACCATGCTGGCAGCCGCAGCTGCCACTTCTCAGCTCTCCCTGCAGCTAACACAAGCGCCTGGCAGGGACCAGAGCGCTTCTCATGCATCCCTGCCCAAGAAGCACAGCAGCCAAACAAGTTGTGGAAGGCAAAAAGTCTGCTCGTCATCCCTACATGTCACGCTTTGGAAGAGATGCCACGGTACCACTCACCTCTTCTTCCTCTTCTTCCTCTTCTTCTTCTTCTTCTTCTTCTTCTTCTTCTTCTTCCTCCTCTTTTGTGCATGGTCAGTCCCACAACTCCTTGTCAAGGTTCTCCCTCTGCAGGAACCGCGGACAGCTTGGCCTCTATTCCTGCTGCTGCTCTCTGCAGCTCTGGGACTTGCCTTTGCCAGCCTGCAAGGGATCTTTTCTCAGGCTAAACTGAAGAATGCCTCAGCCTACTCCTGGCTACACTTGGGCTTGAGCTAATGCTTGTGAGCCTGGGTTCTGAAACAGAGTCACAAAGGGAAAAAAAATGACACGAAGAAACATCACATGAATTAACATCAAATCAAGAAAATTAATAAATTAACAACAAAATAAAATAAAATTCATTGTGTTATGTGTCCTTGAAATTGATTTTGGAACTGAAAACCCTCTGTCCTTTCAGGCAAACAGTCTCTTAGATATTGGACTGGCGGACAGGAGAGAAGAGAAGAGAAGAGGAGAGGAGAGGAGAGGAGAGGAGAGGAGAGGAGAGGAGAGGAGAGGAGAGGAGAGGAGAGGAGAGGAGAGGAGAGCAGTTCTGCTCTGTCAGGCCTGCAGTTCTGCGTGACAAGCCCTGAGTGAGCCCTGAGGCCTCCATACATGATACTACAGGCAGTATTGCTGCTGGAAGTAAGGCTGCACTGGCAACAAATCCACACTGTCTTTTTGCAAAAGAGGGACTCTATTAGGTTGCTTACTCCCCTATTTTGTAGCTACAGGGACTGATTTGGAGCCAGCACCCCAAAGGCTTCCTCCAAAGGGCTGCACATATGCGGCTGTGTCACCCCCATGTCACAATGCCAGCACCCGGCAACGCAGTGGTCACCAGGCCCCACGCAGGATCCAGAGGAGCAGCCTCCCGTGTTCACTGCCAGAGCCGGCCCGGGGGCAGCCCCAGCACATCTGACAGGAAGCACTTGAGGAGCTGCTGGAATCACAGGCCAGGGCCTGAGGGAAGAAAACCTTGCATGAGGCTGCTGGAGGTTCTCCGCTGCAAGACAATCTGCTGGCAGGGCCACCTTCCAAGCTCGGCTCATGGATGCAAATCCTTTTCAACTGGATAGCAGTGGCAAGACCAAGGCAATTCCTTCTTGAGGAGCACTGCACAGCTCACCATCCTCATCTCCTACAGAGCAACGCTCAGGAGCCGTAAGAGATAGGATGTCGAGGCCTTGCAAGGGCTTGCAAGGGCTTGCAGTGCTTTGGAACACCCACGGGTGTCCTACACAGGGACAGCAAGGATTCTTGCCCACAAGGTCTATCAGCTCAGAGGCAGTTGGGCACTCTGGCAAGTCCGCGACATAGCTCCAGCTCAAGGGAGGATAGGGCTTGGGCAGCTCCTGGGAAGCATGAGCAGCCTGTGGGACAAGGAGCCAGGTCTGGCTCACATGCTCAGGGAACAGCCCATGGCCAGCACTGGGCTCAGCAAGGAACTTTTTCCCCCGGGGCACATTGGCACTGGTCCCCGGCGGTTTTTTGCCTTCCTCTGCACTTCTCAGCACCGCCCCTTGCCACCATTTCTTTGGGCCATTTGGCCTGGGAGCCGGCTGCTCATGCTCCACCATGCTGGCAGCCGCAGCTGCCACTTCTCAGCTCTCCCTGCAGCTAACACAAGCGCCTGGCAGGGACCAGAGCGCTTCTCATGCATCCCTGCCCAAGAAGCACAGCAGCCAAACAAGTTGTGGAAGGCAAAAAGTCTGCTCGTCATCCCTACATGTCACGCTTTGGAAGAGATGCCACGGTACCACTCACCTCTTCTTCCTCTTCTTCCTCTTCTTCTTCTTCTTCTTCTTCTTCTTCTTCTTCCTCCTCTTTTGTGCATGGTCAGTCCCACAACTCCTTGTCAAGGTTCTCCCTCTGCAGGAACCGCGGACAGCTTGGCCTCTATTCCTGCTGCTGCTCTCTGCAGCTCTGGGACTTGCCTTTGCCAGCCTGCAAGGGATCTTTTCTCAGGCTAAACTGAAGAATGCCTCAGCCTACTCCTGGCTACACTTGGGCTTGAGCTAATGCTTGTGAGCCTGGGTTCTGAAACAGAGTCACAAAGGGAAAAAAAATGACACGAAGAAACATCACATGAATTAACATCAAATCAAGAAAATTAATAAATTAACAACAAAATAAAATAAAATTCATTGTGTTATGTGTCCTTGAAATTGATTTTGGAACTGAAAACCCTCTGTCCTTTCAGGCAAACAGTCTCTTAGATATTGGACTGGCGGACAGGAGAGAAGAGAAGAGAAGAGGAGAGGAGAGGAGAGGAGAGGAGAGGAGAGGAGAGGAGAGGAGAGGAGAGGAGAGGAGAGGAGAGGAGAGGAGAGGAGAGCAGTTCTGCTCTGTCAGGCCTGCAGTTCTGCGTGACAAGCCCTGAGTGAGCCCTGAGGCCTCCATACATGATACTACAGGCAGTATTGCTGCTGGAAGTAAGGCTGCACTGGCAACAAATCCACACTGTCTTTTTGCAAAAGAGGGACTCTATTAGGTTGCTTACTCCCCTATTTTGTAGCTACAGGGACTGATTTGGAGCCAGCACCCCAAAGGCTTCCTCCAAAGGGCTGCACATATGCGGCTGTGTCACCCCCATGTCACAATGCCAGCACCCGGCAACGCAGTGGTCACCAGGCCCCACGCAGGATCCAGAGGAGCAGCCTCCCGTGTTCACTGCCAGAGCCGGCCCGGGGGCAGCCCCAGCACATCTGACAGGAAGCACTTGAGGAGCTGCTGGAATCACAGGCCAGGGGCTGAGGGAAGAAAACCTTGCATGAGGCTGCTGGAGGTTCTCCGCTGCAAGACAATCTGCTGGCAGGGCCACCTTCCAAGCTCGGCTCATGGATGCAAATCCTTTTCAACTGGATAGCAGTGGCAAGACCAAGGCAATTCCTTCTTGAGGAGCACTGCAGAGCTCACCATCCTCATCTCCTACAGAGCAACGCTCAGGAGCCGTAAGAGATAGGATGTCGAGGCCTTGCAAGGGCTTGCAAGGGCTTACAGTGCTTTGGAACACCCACTGGTGTCCTACACAGGGACAGCAAGGATTCTTGCCCACAAGGTCCATCAGCTCAGAGGCACTTGGGCACTCTGGCAAGTCCGCGACATAGCTCCAGCTCAAGGGAGGATAGGGCTTGGGCAGCTCCTGGGAAGCATGAGCAGCCTGTGGGACAAGGAGCCAGGTCTGGCTCACATGCTCAGGGAACAGCCCATGGCCAGCACTGGGCTCAGCAAGGAACTTTTTCCCCCGGGGCACATTGGCACTGGTCCCCGGCGGTTTTTTGCCTTCCTCTGCACTTCTCAGCACCGCCCCTTGCCACCATTTCTTTGGGCCATTTGGCCTGGGAGCCGGCTGCTCATGCTCCACCATGCTGGCAGCCGCAGCTGCCACTTCTCAGCTCTCCCTGCAGCTAACACAAGCGCCTGGCAGGGACCAGAGCGCTTCTCATGCATCCCTGCCCAAGAAGCACAGCAGCCAAACAAGTTGTGGAAGGCAAAAAGTCTGCTCGTCATCCCTACATGTCACGCTTTGGAAGAGATGCCACGGTACCACTCACCTCTTCTTCCTCTTCTTCCTCTTCTTCTTCTTCTTCTTCTTCTTCTTCTTCTTCTTCCTCCTCTTTTGTGCATGGTCAGTCCCACAACTCCTTGTCAAGGTTCTCCCTCTGCAGGAACCGCGGACAGCTTGGCCTCTATTCCTGCTGCTGCTCTCTGCAGCTCTGGGACTTGCCTTTGCCAGCCTGCAAGGGATCTTTTCTCAGGCTAAACTGAAGAATGCCTCAGCCTACTCCTGGCTACACTTGGGCTTGAGCTAATGCTTGTGAGCCTGGGTTCTGAAACAGAGTCACAAAGGGAAAAAAAATGACACGAAGAAACATCACATGAATTAACATCAAATCAAGAAAATTAATAAATTAACAACAAAATAAAATAAAATTCATTGTGTTATGTGTCCTTGAAATTGATTTTGGAACTGAAAACCCTCTGTCCTTTCAGGCAAACAGTCTCTTAGATATTGGACTGGCGGACAGGAGAGAAGAGAAGAGGAGAGGAGAGGACAGGAGAGGAGAGGAGAGGAGAGGAGAGGAGAGGAGAGGAGAGGAGAGGAGAGGAGAGCAGTTCTGCTCTGTCAGGCCTGCAGTTCTGCGTGACAAGCCCTGAGTGAGCCCTGAGGCCTCCATACATGATACTACAGGCAGTATTGCTGCTGGAAGTAAGGCTGCACTGGCAACAAATCCACACTGTCTTTTTGCAAAAGAGGGACTCTATTAGGTTGCTTACTCCCCTATTTTGTAGCTACAGGGACTGATTTGGAGCCAGCACCCCAAAGGCTTCCTCCAAAGGGCTGCACATACGCGGCTGTGTCACCCCCATGTCACAATGCCAGCACCCGGCAACGCAGTGGTCACCAGGCCCCACGCAGGATCCAGAGGAGCAGCCTCCCGTGTTCACTGCCAGAGCCGGCCCGGGGGCAGCCCCAGCACATCTGACAGGAAGCACTTGAGGAGCTGCTGGAATCACAGGCCAGGGGCTGAGGGAAGAAAACCTTGCATGAGGCTGCTGGAGGTTCTCCGCTGCAAGACAATCTGCTGGCAGGGCCACCTTCCAAGCTCGGCTCATGGATGCAAATCCTTTTCAACTGGATAGCAGTGGCAAGACCAAGGCAATTCCTTCTTGAGGAGCACTGCAGAGCTCACCATCCTCATGTCCTACAGAGCAACGCTCAGGAGCCGTAAGAGATAGGATGTCGAGGCCTTGCAAGGGCTTGCAAGGGCTTGCAGTGCTTTGGAACACCCACGGGTGTCCTACACAGGGACAGCAAGGATTCTTGCCCACAAGGTCTATCAGCTCAGAGGCACTTGGGCACTCTGGCAAGTCCGCGACATAGCTCCAGCTCAAGGGAGGATAGGGCTTGGGCAGCTCCTGGGAAGCATGAGCAGCCTGTGGGACAAGGAGCCAGGTCTGGCTCACATGCTCAGGGAACAGCCCATGGCCAGCACTGGGCTCAGCAAGGAACTTTTTCCCCCGGGGCACATTGGCACTGGTCCCCGGCGGTTTTTTGCCTTCCTCGGCACTTCTCAGCACCGCCCCTTGCCACCATTTCTTTGGGCCATTTGGCCTGGGAGCCGGCTGCTCATGCTCCACCATGCTGGCAGCCGCAGCTGCCACTTCTCAGCTCTCCCTGCAGCTAACACAAGCGCCTGGCAGGGACCAGAGCGCTTCTCATGCATCCCTGCCCAAGAAGCACAGCAGCCAAACAAGTTGTGGAAGGCAAAAAGTCTGCTCGTCATCCCTACATGTCACGCTTTGGAAGAGATGCCACGGTACCACTCACCTCTTCTTCCTCTTCTTCCTCTTCTTCTTCTTCTTCTTCTTCTTCTTCTTCTTCTTCTTCTTCCTCTGCTTTTGTGCATGGTCAGTCCCACAACTCCTTGTCAAGGTTCTCCCTCTGCAGGAACCGCGGACAGCTTGGCCTCTATTCCTGCTGCTGCTCTCTGCAGCTCTGGGACTTGCCTTTGCCAGCCTGCAAGGGATCTTTTCTCAGGCTAAACTGAAGAATGCCTCAGCCTACTCCTGGCTACACTTGGGCTTGAGCTAATGCTTGTGAGCCTGGGTTCTGAAACAGAGTCACAAAGGGAAAAAAAATGACACGAAGAAACATCACATGAATTAACATCAAATCAAGAAAATTAATAAATTAACAACAAAATAAAATAAAATTCATTGTGTTATGTGTCCTTGAAATTGATTTTGGAACTGAAAACCCTCTGTCCTTTCAGGCAAACAGTCTCTTAGATATTGGACTGGCGGACAGGAGAGAAGAGAAGAGGAGAGGAGAGGAGAGGAGAGGAGAGGAGAGGAGAGGAGAGGAGAGGAGAGGAGAGGAGAGGAGAGGAGAGGAGAGGAGAGGAGAGCAGTTCTGCTCTGTCAGGCCTGCAGTTCTGCGTGACAAGCCCTGAGTGAGCCCTGAGGCCTCCATACATGATACTACAGGCAGTATTGCTGCTGGAAGTAAGGCTGCACTGGCAACAAATCCACACTGTCTTTTTGCAAAAGAGGGACTCTATTAGGTTGCTTACTCCCCTATTTTGTAGCTACAGGGACTGATTTGGAGCCAGCACCCCAAAGGCTTCCTCCAAAGGGCTGCACATATGCGGCTGTGTCACCCCCATGTCACAATGCCAGCACCCGGCAACGCAGTGGTCACCAGGCCCCACGCAGGATCCAGAGGAGCAGCCTCCCGTGTTCACTGCCAGAGCCGGCCCGGGGGCAGCCCCAGCACATCTGACAGGAAGCACTTGAGGAGCTGCTGGAATCACAGGCCAGGGGCTGAGGGAAGAAAACCTTGCATGAGGCTGCTGGAGGTTCTCCGCTGCAAGACAATCTGCTGGCAGGGCCAC
Organism: Caloenas nicobarica; assembly: GCF_036013445.1. Classification (NCBI taxonomy): domain Eukaryota; kingdom Metazoa; phylum Chordata; class Aves; order Columbiformes; family Columbidae; genus Caloenas; species Caloenas nicobarica. Next base: position 214,889 of record NC_088250.1, read on the forward strand.
CTTCCAAGCTCGGCTCATGGATGCAAATCCTTTTCAACTGGATAGCAGTGGCAAGACCAAGGCAATTCCTTCTTGAGGAGCACTGCACAGCTCACCATCCTCATGTCCTACAGAGCAACGCTCAGGAGCCGTAAGAGATAGGATGTCGAGGCCTTGCAAGGGCTTGCAAGGGCTTGCAGTGCTTTGGAACACCCACGGGTGTCCTACACAGGGACAGCAAGGATTCTTGCCCACAAGGTCTATCAGCTCAGAGGCAGTTGGGCACTCTGGCAAGTCCGCGACATAGCTCCAGCTCAAGGGAGGATAGGGCTTGGGCAGCTCCTGGGAAGCATGAGCAGCCTGTGGGACAAGGAGCCAGGTCTGGCTCACATGCTCAGGGAACAGCCCATGGCCAGCACTGGGCTCAGCAAGGAACTTTTTCCCCCGGGGCACATTGGCACTGGTCCCCGGCGGTTTTTTGCCTTCCTCTGCACTTCTCAGCACCGCCCCTTGCCACCATTTCTTTGGGCCATTTGGCCTGGGAGCCGGCTGCTCATGCTCCACCATGCTGGCAGCCGCAGCTGCCACTTCTCAGCTCTCCCTGCAGCTAACACAAGCGCCTGGCAGGGACCAGAGCGCTTCTCATGCATCCCTGCCCAAGAAGCACAGCAGCCAAACAAGTTGTGGAAGGCAAAAAGTCTGCTCGTCATCCCTACATGTCACGCTTTGGAAGAGATGCCACGGTACCACTCACCTCTTCTTCCTCTTCTTCCTCTTCTTCTTCTTCTTCTTCTTCTTCTTCTTCTTCTTCCTCCTCTTTTGTGCATGGTCAGTCCCACAACTCCTTGTCAAGGTTCTCCCTCTGCAGGAACCGCGGACAGCTTGGCCTCTATTCCTGCTGCTGCTCTCTGCAGCTCTGGGACTTGCCTTTGCCAGCCTGCAAGGGATCTTTTCTCAGGCTAAACTGAAGAATGCCTCAGCCTACTCCTGGCTACACTTGGGCTTGAGCTAATGCTTGTGAGCCTGGGTTCTGAAACAGAGTCACAAAGGGAAAAAAAATGACACGAAGAAACATCACATGAATTAACATCAAATCAAGAAAATTAATAAATTAACAACAAAATAAAATAAAATTCATTGTGTTATGTGTCCTTGAAATTGATTTTGGAACTGAAAACCCTCTGTCCTTTCAGGCAAACAGTCTCTTAGATATTGGACTGGCGGACAGGAGAGAAGAGAAGAGGAGAGGAGAGGAGAGGAGAGGAGAGGAGAGGAGAGGAGAGGAGAGGAGAGGAGAGCAGTTCTGCTCTGTCAGGCCTGCAGTTCTGCGTGACAAGCCCTGAGTGAGCCCTGAGGCCTCCATACATGATACTACAGGCAGTATTGCTGCTGGAAGTAAGGCTGCACTGGCAACAAATCCACACTGTCTTTTTGCAAAAGAGGGACTCTATTAGGTTGCTTACTCCCCTATTTTGTAGCTACAGGGACTGATTTGGAGCCAGCACCCCAAAGGCTTCCTCCAAAGGGCTGCACATACGCGGCTGTGTCACCCCCATGTCACAATGCCAGCACCCGGCAACGCAGTGGTCACCAGGCCCCACGCAGGATCCAGAGGAGCAGCCTCCCATGTTCACTGCCAGAGCCGGCCCGGGGGCAGCCCCAGCACATCTGACAGGAAGCACTTGAGGAGCTGCTGGAATCACAGGCCAGGGGCTGAGGGAAGAAAACCTTGCATGAGGCTGCTGGAGGTTCTCCGCTGCAAGACAATCTGCTGGCAGGGCCACCTTCCAAGCTCGGCTCATGGATGCAAATCCTTTTCAACTGGATAGCAGTGGCAAGACCAAGGCAATTCCTTCTTGAGGAGCACTGCAGAGCTCACCATCCTCATCTCCTACAGAGCAACGCTCAGGAGCCGTAAGAGATAGGATGTCGAGGCCTTGCAAGGGCTTGCAAGGGCTTGCAGTGCTTTGGAACACCCACGGGTGTCCTACACAGGGACAGCAAGGATTCTTGCCCACAAGGTCTATCAGCTCAGAGGCAGTTGGGCACTCTGGCAAGTCGGCGACATAGCTCCAGCTCAAGGGAGGATAGGGCTTGGGCAGCTCCTGGGAAGCATGAGCAGCCTGTGGGACAAGGAGCCAGGTCTGGCTCACATGCTCAGGGAACAGCCCATGGCCAGCACTGGGCTCAGCAAGGAACTTTTTCCCCCGGGGCACATTGGCACTGGTCCCCGGCGGTTTTTTGCCTTCCTCTGCACTTCTCAGCACCGCCCCTTGCCACCATTTCTTTGGGCCATTTGGCCTGGGAGCCGGCTGCTCATGCTCCACCATGCTGGCAGCCGCAGCTGCCACTTCTCAGCTCTCCCTGCAGCTAACACAAGCGCCTGGCAGGGACCAGAGCGCTTCTCATGCATCCCTGCCCAAGAAGCACAGCAGCCAAACAAGTTGTGGAAGGCAAAAAGTCTGCTCGTCATCCCTACATGTCACGCTTTGGAAGAGATGCCACGGTACCACTCACCTCTTCTTCCTCTTCTTCCTCTTCTTCTTCTTCTTCTTCTTCTTCTTCTTCTTCTTCTTCTTCCTCTGCTTTTGTGCATGGTCAGTCCCACAACTCCTTGTCAAGGTTCTCCCTCTGCAGGAACCGCGGACAGCTTGGCCTCTATTCCTGCTGCTGCTCTCTGCAGCTCTGGGACTTGCCTTTGCCAGCCTGCAAGGGATCTTTTCTCAGGCTAAACTGAAGAATGCCTCAGCCTACTCCTGGCTACACTTGGGCTTGAGCTAATGCTTGTGAGCCTGGGTTCTGAAACAGAGTCACAAAGGGAAAAAAAATGACACGAAGAAACATCACATGAATTAACATCAAATCAAGAAAATTAATAAATTAACAACAAAATAAAATAAAATTCATTGTGTTATGTGTCCTTGAAATTGATTTTGGAACTGAAAACCCTCTGTCCTTTCAGGCAAACAGTCTCTTAGATATTGGACTGGCGGACAGGAGAGAAGAGAAGAGGAGAGGAGAGGAGAGGAGAGGAGAGGAGAGGAGAGGAGAGGAGAGGAGAGCAGTTCTGCTCTGTCAGGCCTGCAGTTCTGCGTGACAAGCCCTGAGTGAGCCCTGAGGCCTCCATACCTGATACTACAGGCAGTATTGCTGCTGGAAGTAAGGCTGCACTGGCAACAAATCCACACTGTCTTTTTGCAAAAGAGGGACTCTATTAGGTTGCTTACTCCCCTATTTTGTAGCTACAGGGACTGATTTGGAGCCAGCACCCCAAAGGCTTCCTCCAAAGGGCTGCACATATGCGGCTGTGTCACCCCCATGTCACAATGCCAGCACCCGGCAACGCAGTGGTCACCAGGCCCCACGCAGGATCCAGAGGAGCAGCCTCCTGTGTTCACTGCCAGAGCCGGCCCGGGGGCAGCCCCAGCACATCTGACAGGAAGCACTTGAGGAGCTGCTGGAATCACAGGCCAGGGGCTGAGGGAAGAAAACCTTGCATGAGGCTGCTGGAGGTTCTCCGCTGCAAGACAATCTGCTGGCAGGGCCACCTTCCAAGCTCGGCTCATGGATGCAAATCCTTTTCAACTGGATAGCAGTGGCAAGACCAAGGCAATTCCTTCTTGAGGAGCACTGCAGAGCTCACCATCCTCATCTCCTACAGAGCAACGCTCAGGAGCCGTAAGAGATAGGATGTCGAGGCCTTGCAAGGGCTTGCAAGGGCTTGCAGTGCTTTGGAACACCCACGGGTGTCCTACACAGGGACAGCAAGGATTCTTGCCCACAAGGTCTATCAGCTCAGAGGCAGTTGGGCACTCTGGCAAGTCGGCGACATAGCTCCAGCTCAAGGGAGGATAGGGCTTGGGCAGCTCCTGGGAAGCATGAGCAGCCTGTGGGACAAGGAGCCAGGTCTGGCTCACATGCTCAGGGAACAGCCCATGGCCAGCACTGGGCTCAGCAAGGAACTTTTTCCCCCGGGGCACATTGGCACTGGTCCCCGGCGGTTTTTTGCCTTCCTCTGCACTTCTCAGCACCGCCCCTTGCCACCATTTCTTTGGGCCATTTGGCCTGGGAGCCGGCTGCTCATGCTCCACCATGCTGGCAGCCGCAGCTGCCACTTCTCAGCTCTCCCTGCAGCTAACACAAGCGCCTGGCAGGGACCAGAGCGCTTCTCATGCATCCCTGCCCAAGAAGCACAGCAGCCAAACAAGTTGTGGAAGGCAAAAACTCTGCTCGTCATCCCTACATGTCACGCTTTGGAAGAGATGCCACGGTACCACTCACCTCTTCTTCCTCTTCTTCCTCTTCTTCTTCTTCTTCTTCTTCTTCTTCTTCTTCCTCCTCTTTTGTGCATGGTCAGTCCCACAACTCCTTGTCAAGGTTCTCCCTCTGCAGGAACCGCGGACAGCTTGGCCTCTATTCCTGCTGCTGCTCTCTGCAGCTCTGGGACTTGCCTTTGCCAGCCTGCAAGGGATCTTTTCTCGGGCTAAACTGAAGAATGCCTCAGCCTACTCCTGGCTACACTTGGGCTTGAGCTAATGCTTGTGAGCCTGGGTTCTGAAACAGAGTCACAAAGGGAAAAAAAATGACACGAAGAAACGTAACATGAATTAACATCAAATCAAGAAAATTAATAAATTAACAACAAAATAAAATAAAATTCATTGTGTTATGTGTCCTTGAAATTGATTTTGGAACTGAAAACCCTCTGTCCTTTCAGGCAAACAGTCTCTTAGATATTGGACTGGCGGACAGGAGAGAAGAGAAGAGGAGAGGAGAGGAGAGGAGAGGAGAGGAGAGGAGAGGAGAGGAGAGCAGTTCTGCTCTGTCAGGCCTGCAGTTCTGCGTGACAAGCCCTGAGTGAGCCCTGAGGCCTCCATACATGATACTACAGGCAGTATTGCTGCTGGAAGTAAGGCTGCACTGGCAACAAATCCACACTGTCTTTTTGCAAAAGAGGGACTCTATTAGGTTGCTTACTCCCCTATTTTGTAGCTACAGGGACTGATTTGGAGCCAGCACCCCAAAGGCTTCCTCCAAAGGGCTGCACATATGCGGCTGTGTCACCCCCATGTCACAATGCCAGCACCCGGCAACGCAGTGGTCACCAGGCCCCACGCAGGATCCAGAGGAGCA